>NC_061520.1:1335000-1390000 GCF_022379125.1 Scophthalmus maximus
AATACGTCGGCTGATTTACTGCGAGAGCGTCAGACTTAATTGTATTAAAGAGAAACATCAGTTATTTCTGGACCCTTGACACCAAAGCGCTCGTCATCGTCACGTTGCCAGGATGCTGGAAGGTGAACGCCTCCCTGAGGCCAAGGACACGTTGGATTTTTTCCCCGATCGTCACTAACAACGACTCGTCGCAACGGCTGGAACAAGACGAGCGACAAGCAGAGAGAGCAAACTGAACGTTTTTTCATTCTTATGGACAAGTGAGGTTTTTTGACAGCGAACAGAAAACGCCTCTTGGATGAAGGTGAAACGTCCAGTTGATCATCCATCCATCCATCCACCCAGCCATCCATCCCTTGATCCATCCATCCATCCATCCACCCATCCATCCATCCATTGATCCATCCATCCATCCATCCATCCATCCATCCATTGAGCCATCCATCCATCCATCCATCCATTGATCCATCCATCCATCCATCCATTGATCCATCCATCCATCCATCCATCCATCCATCGCTCCATCCATCCATCCATCCATCCATTGATCCATCCATCCATCCATCCATCCATCCATCATCTACCGCCTGATCCACTTAAGGGTCGCGGGGGCGCTGGAGCCAATCCCAGCTGACATGGTGCGAGAGGCGGGGTTCACCCTGGACAGGTCGCCAGCCTATCACAGGGCCCCAGTTGATTATATATATATATAATATGACCTGGATGACTGAGAATCTCCACGGACGTCTTACGTAATACCGTCACCTCGTCTGTAGCATCTACATTGTAACATTAAAACTAGGCGTCGTCACAGTAACTTGCTTTTTGTCGCGCGATATATCGTCCCGGAAGTTATCGCGATTAAACAATATCATGGTCATTTTTAGAGCCTTTTTTCGATAGTGGATCATGTGAGCTCGCAGGATATTGGCGTAGCGGTCGCCGCGCGTGCTGAGAGAAATGTAATCCGAAGTTTAGACTTGCGTTCAGGCCTCAGACCAAAAATACTTGTATATGTATTATGTATATTACTACTATATATATGACATTTTATCGACAAAAAAAAGTCACTGATAACGACGAGAACTGATGTCATGTCGACAAAAAAAGGCATTTCGACACATTGGCGGTTATTGAGGTCAATAGAAACGATTGAGTTGGTGGTCAGCGCGCAGCAGCGGGTCGGGACGTTGCTCTTTGTTGTTGACGAGTTGTCTGACCACAGGTTCTTATTTGTTCTGCTCTCTCATCTCGACGCAATTGAAAAGGAAAAGATCCTCTTTGTGTTTTTTTAAAGGATCTCGTGACTCAGACGTGAGACCCGGTTCTCTCCGCTGGCGTGCAGAGAGACACCCGTTGGTTTCCCCACGCGTGCACGTGACCTGACATGTTTGCAGGGTTCACGCGATGACAGTCTCGAAACTTTCCGTCAGCTCGAAGGAAATTTGTTTCGCAATCAAACGGCAGCTCGGCAGAGATCCACGCTGATGTGGACCTTGTCTGTCCTTCCCTGAGGAACTGTTAAGACTTCTCAGGCGCCAAGCGAGGTCATCTCTTCTGTGGTAAGACACAACAGTCACGGAGCCGCTGAGGTCCGTCGAGGTGTCACGGACGACGACAGACTTGTCTTGGGCCGCCGGACACTGACCACACACACACCAGAAATCTCCTTGATAGTTATTGAGCTCTTATAACAAACACTTCTGCTTGAGACGTCTCCCTGAATCAGCATCCACTCCTTCAATTATTCCTTTTCACACGTCGGGGGGAAAAAAAACAAAAAACCCAACCAGTCGAGAACGTGCGACGCCGCCGCCGCCCGCTGACGAGAACCGGCCGCTGTCACGCGTCGCCTGGCGGATCCTCCGGCGGCTCTCAGCACGTGACGCGATGAGATCGACCGTCGCGTTCGGCCGAGGCCGAGTCCCGTCGACCTTCGACAGCGACTGTTGACACGAGTCCGATAAGAGTGGACGATTTGCACGTCTCTGTTTTGCATTTTTTTTTCTTAATCTCTGCTCCAGCGCTGTATTTCCGTCTCTTGACGTTCGGGTTATTTTCCGTCTTCTTCGACGTCTCTCATCTCACCACGATTCATTTTTTGTATCTGTTTCGCATCTGTCTTGACCCACTTCCCTTTCTGACGCGCACGTTATCTCATTTCTGTGACACATTACATTTTCAGTAGCCGCTCTCCGTCTGGACACGGCCTTGCTCTCTCTACCAGTTCACATTCATCAGCTCTGTCTCTCGCCCTCTTTGACCTCCTCGTCTCTGTCTATTCTCTTTTTCTCTCCATTCCCTATGTCCTTGAATATTCTTCTCTATTTCCACTCGCAGTGACATCTGTCTGTTTCTGTTCTGTTCTTACTAAAAATGAAAGTGAGGGACAAATGTCCCGGAAGGGGTCGAGGATAAAAGGAGGCGCAGGAGGGGGAAGTAAGTGAGATGCAACGGGAGGAAATGGAGAAAAGGGAAAAGTACTGCGAGGAGAGATGGAGGAGAAGACAAAGAGGGATGGTGAACAAGTGGAAGGGAACAAACAAGATGATGTGGAGGACGGGGAGTAACAGAGGAGGGGAGGGGGGGGGGATACTGAGGGGGAGTCGATTAAAAGGTGCGAGAGAAAACACTGGAGGAGACGAGGAGGAGGAATAAGAGCATGAAGGTGGAGGCGAGGAGACGGGGAACGAGAGAAGAGGGCGAGGACGCGTCAGGAGATGAGAGATTCCTTGGAAAACCGTCACTTGTGGTTTGGGAACAAGATTCCTGCGGATTATTGGGTTAATAAAAAATACGCAAAGTGGAATCTGCTGATTTCCATCAGTGACGACGCATCATCGAGATGCGATTAAGAAAAACCAAGAGAGATCGGAGACAAGGAAATAAAGAGCGGGGGGGGGGGGGGGGGGGGGGGGGGGGGGGGGGGGGGGGCTGGTGATGTGGTCAGCCCAGTGGAAATGTACATGGTCTTAAAATAGGAGAATGTTATGTAAGAAATTAGCGAGTGTGCGTGCGTGTGTGTGTGTGTGTGTCGGTCTGTGTGTGTATGTGTGTGTGTGTGTGTGTGTTCTGAAGTCACTGTATACATGTCCAGAGTCCAGTGGTCTCTCACACACACACACACACACACACACACACACACACACCAGACAATGGCTCTCTATGTTTTGACACCGAGCTTTTGGCCCGAGCGTTGTGTCGTCCCACAGGCCGCTGCGGTTCCCACGGCCGCTCTCGCTCTCTGGAGCTCGTTTTGTGGGCAACGGTGCAACAACAACATTTGGTCTGTCGCCGGGGAGAGAGAGAGACGCTCGTGACTTCCACTGCTCACAGACAGGAGACAAGTCTCTCCACTTGGTCACATTTGTTTTTCACCGGCAAATTCCTCGTCTTACAATCAAACTTTTCTTTGGATCGGCCACGGCGTCGGCTCCGCACGGCGCTCCAGCCCTTTTCTGCCACTTCTCTGGGTCCGAGTTGTGGTCGTGTCAGACTGGGCAAGGTTACTTCTACCCAGCCACATTAACCAGCTCCTTCTTTGGGGATCCTGAAGCATTCACCATCCACGATCCAGGGATCTGTAATCCCCCCAGTCTGGCCCCGCGCAGGGGTTTCCACGCAGTTGAACCTCCTGTCTGGAGGCAGTTGAACCAACCTCAGCGGATTCGTATCACCTGAACCTTCCAAAGAAATCTCATTGCAGCATCTTGAGCCCGCGATGTCATCGTTTCCACCTAGTTGTTCATGCATTTGTGCTCAGGACATGGAACTGCGGGGGTGGACTTGTTTGCACAAGGCTCAGTTGAACCTGTGCAATGCTTTGACAACGGTGGCTATTGTGGCCTTTTTCTTTGAATGTGCAGGATTGCACAATTTTCAATGTGAGGCAGGTATTTCAAAATAGCAGGAAGCTGATCTCATACAGCGGCCGATTTTAAGTCTGCAAAGCACTACCAGAGAATTATTGGGTAACTAACTTGATAAGGCAAAACAAATATCTTCTAAATCTACATTCAATTAGACAGATTTGTTTCTTTGGTAATTGATATTTATGTGCATCTTCATTGACATTCTACATTGCATCTGGTTAGCTTAAATCCTCTTTCTTCTTCTTGCTGTCGTATGAAGCAGATGTGTCAGGAGTCATCGCTAATCATATGACAAAGAACAGCTCACTGGGATAAAAGGCTCAAGGTCGAGAGATAAGCCGTCTGAAATACAAACGTTTGTGTAGGGTTCTGGTATTTCCTACTCTATTCAAACATAGGTATAAAAATACAGATAAGAGGAAAAACAAAAATGGTTCACTCTCACGTTGTATACCGTCAGGTGTAAACAAGCATGTGGAAGTCTAATTCTATATATTTTAGTTGTCATTTCAGCTGAACCTATCGTACAAATGTACAAAAGCTCCCATGGAGTACCACAAGGCTCGATTCTGGGTCCTCTGTCATTGTTAAAGTATAAATTTGACCGGGGTAAAATCGTACGCAAAGACTCGTTCTGTTCATTTTGACTTTAATCATTTAATATTCTACCCAGCGAGGGGGTGTCCATCCGGGTCTTATATCATATCCTCTATCGCTTGATATATTTATTCATCATTATTAATCATGATACAGTATCAACAAAGGAGTCTGCCTAAATCCACCTTTTAAAATGAGTAAATGTTATCATTTAGGTCACGGAAAGTCATGTTATAGATAAATGATCTTAGTTTATATGTGGGGTAATAATATCTGGCAATGTTATTTCATCCATCATTCACTGAAGCTGTTTTTTTAATTTAGTTTATTCATATTAATGTCAATTTGGTTTTATACTGTGGTGTAAGTGATATCACTATCACTCGCAGCCATTACTATCTATTGATAACAGTTTGTCACATACACAATGGAGTCCACTATCTGTCACAGCAGGAAATACTTGCACATAATCATTAACTTGTTTGAGGAAACCTTAGAATCACAATGAGATATACGTTACACGCACTCCTGCTGCCTCTCACAATCACGGAGTCACATTCAATATATTGAATGAGGAAAGAAAGTCTCAAACATACACAAACACAAAGAAGAGCCTTGATATTAAACATTAAATAAACATTCAATGATTAAAAAGGTAATTTTAGCTCACCATCACACTTTATCTCGTTCTGGGTGATGCTGAAACACTTATGATAACATGCTTTGCTTGCCTCAGTTTTGAGGCAGTGACCGGAACAGTCCATTTGAAATTGGGGCAACTCTTATCATACCAGCGGCTCAGACGGAAAACGAAAGGTTGATGTGTGGACAAGCGGATGCTGTCTTGTACTTTGCTCTTTGCCAATTGAAAAAGATAAACCCGATAAGAGAGTCGTTAGACGGTGAGTTTAAGGAACGCAAACCCCCGACTCACATCCAAAATACTCCCATCTAAATAAACCTCACTGACACTGACCTGGGAAACGTTAGTCCCGGCCGTCCTCCTAACAACATGTGGTGCATTTTCGTGCCTTGTGGATGCCGTTATCTGATCGGGCAAAACACTGAAGAGCAACACGAGCCGAGAGGCAGCTAAGCCGGGACAGATGCACAGCGTTAGCCACGCCGTAGATAGTAATGCTGCTATGCCTACTGAAAAAGAAAAACAGACCGGAGAGTCATCAGCATGAGCTTCTCCTCTGCTGCCAAAACTGTGGTCGCCTGCCTGGTAGAGTCACGTTTTCATACACTGGTCTGCTACTTTTTTTTGCTCACAAGCTGCTTTCTTGAGCGACACCAACGTAAATGAGCCAAACGCAGAGAAAAGAGGTCAGGCTAGCAAGCTTTTCTGCAGGTTAAGCTTTGCAGATTATTTTTCCCCAACCTCGTGGCGCAGGACGCATCTCGACCCCGGACCCTTCCGGGTGTCACTGTGACGGGTGACTTCGAGTAAAGCGGAGGTCGTAAAAACGTGAGAACATAGTCGCGCAGCCAATTGTCTTTTATCCATTTCAGAGTTCACGCAACAAAAGTTTGGTCAAAACTGTTCTCTAGTAGGGAAAAGTTATCCTCCATCTTTAGGAGATGACTTCTGACTGAAGTTCAGAAAATGGAGAAGTCTGTTGATGTAGTAAAGGTTTCAACCGTGGTTGTTTCTGTCGGTGAACCTGGTTCTGAGAAACTTTCACCACCAGCCAAAATCTGCAGCTGGAAAAACAAATCTTGTGTTGATGAGTTTGTCTGCTGGCGGCTTTGGCAGAAGCACTTCCCATGGCAACTGTTTAAGGCTGCTGTCAGTTGATTTCAGGTTTTTTCTTCGATTAATTCTCACTGGATTGATTCTCCGTCTCCTGTTTCCACAGAATGGCTCAAAAAGAGAAACTTCAGTGCCTGAAGGATTTCCATAAGGACACTCTGAAGCCGTCTCCTGGTAAGAGCCCCGGCACCCGGCCTGAAGACGAGGCAGAGGGCAAACACCCCCAGCGGGAGAAGTGGGCCAGCAAGTTGGACTTTGTTCTGTCTGTGGCTGGCGGCTTCGTTGGTTTAGGGAACGTCTGGCGTTTCCCTTACCTCTGCTACAAGAATGGTGGAGGTAGGTCTTTGAAATGCATCTATTTATTTACGCAGGAAACATTTGCTCATGAAGCATGCTGTTTGAAATCAATGCTTATTAATATTTCTTACTGTTGCCTCTTTCGCCTGGTGCTCCTCCGCCTTCCTGTCACTCCGCCCAGGTGCATTTCTCATCCCCTACTTCATTTTCCTGTTTGGCGGAGGTCTGCCCGTCTTCTTCCTGGAGGTCGCCTTGGGTCAGTTCACCTCCGAGGGCGGCATCACCTGCTGGGAGAAGCTCTGCCCCATCTTTACTGGTACGTAGCCATGTCTCACAATATGCTCAGTCATAAAAAAGAAAATGGATGTGGGTTTTTAATCCTCATCAAGTGTGTCCGAGGTGCGTCTTGTCTCATGGGGAACGCTGCTCTTCGAAACCCCTAACTCGTTTTTTTGTGGTTTTTATATTCGCAAGGGAATAGAACTGCTTTAGCATTGTGATTTTGGTGTAATGTTTGTAGTGCTTAATAACTACAATAACTAAAATGAGATTGTCTGTGCATCTGTAGACACTAGCGTTGTTAATGAACGCATTTTGAAAGCAGTGAAAGAGTCATACATGTCCCTCAGGAGTTGGTGGAGACCAAAAACAGAGGTGAAAGAGTGAATATTTGAAACGCTAATGTTGCTCTTTAACACCCGGACGGGCAAATAAGCAACATATCGACTTGAACCATGATGTGTTTATCTAAGCCTTGTTGAAACGCCACGATACCGTACACATTAAACAGTAAATTATATCGATCGCTCCACCCACTTTCTCGTCCATTGCATAATCTCCCTGATGTGAATGATGAGCACCGAGCTTTGGCGGCGTCAACTTTTTTCTCTAGCCCCCAACTCCACGGTGTACATTTTCCAGACCTCTGTTAATTTTCACAGAGGAATGGCTGTGCAACATACGGCTGAGTCACACCTGACTCGCCTCCAGACTGCTGAGACTTTACCCTGCAACCGTTGCCAGGCAACCAGGCCCTGCACTGGTACACCCATACTCAGAGGCCTCGATCCTCACGTTTATAGATCTGGTTCGTTCATTTTAACGGTTTGTCGTTTAATTATCTTTGATTTTATTATTTACTTGTGCTACTATTCTCACTTTCACATATACATACATGCGTTCTTTTCTTCCTTTCAGACATATTATCCACCGTGTAGGCTCACACACACACACACACACACACACACACACACACACACACGATGGTGTGTACAGAGTGTCCTGAATCACACGTTGCTATGGCAACATCGCTGCAACACATCAGAGACGGAGAGAGAGCGAGAGAGCGAAAGAAAAGAAGCAGAGCAGGGAGATCTGAGGTGCATGGAGATGGATTGATTAAGGAGAGAAATAAAGGGCAGAGGGGATGACGAAAGAGGAGAGAGGGGAGTGAATAATAACAGACTGAGGAAGGAAAGAGAGAATGGAGGAAAAAATAAAAATAGGAGACGGAGAAAATGCACACAAGTGGTAAAAGAAAGAGAGCTGCACATATGTACAGCTCTCTTTTTTTACATTTTGCTTTGTTTATATCACTCGTTGGAAATGTAAATGTGTAGGTTTATCATGCTAATGTAGCATTATGGATTTGAACTAAACTGAGAAAGAAGAAGACGAAGAAGAGAGAGACATGTGGCTTTTGTGCCAGACGGCTTAACTTCAGCCCACATCTCAGATTATTTCAGGGGATTGTATATATTGTCTCATGTTGTGCTCTTTAAAAACAACTCTGCCAATCAGAGCTGTGGAGGTTGGATTTCAAAAAAAAGGAAAAGGAACCAATCCAGTCCGAAGGGAGAAAATTGATGGCAGACGTTTATGAGATCAGTGTAGCTGCACAAATTGTTCCAAACGGACTTACAGGACCAAAAACTCTTATATCATCTCTTTGGACTGGTGCTAACCAAACACGTCTAACTGCTTCTGTGCAGACGGTATTTAATTTAGACAGAACAAATACTTTAAGTAATTTCTGATTATTTAAATCAAAATTATTCTGCCCCAGGCTGAGAATGGCTGAAGCAACAGGAGACGGAGCAAATAAAGAAGAGGAAACAAGTCTTGTAGTCAGGCACTGCATGATTAGCCTGGTTTCTTATTACTGGAAATTATTAGTCGTATTGCTAAAAGCCATGTACAGGGTGATAAACAGGTATATAAACCAGGTCCAGGTGCATGTTTTTCTTATGAATAAGGGGTGAACTGCGAGATGATGAGTAAGTCATCCAGGTCATCAAAGAGCATGACAAGATACTGAAAGCGATCAAGAGGGGGGTTGAAAGGCTTTTCTTCAGTGTCTTGGTGAAATTGTTGCTTCATGAAGTTCATAGGTTGAGTCGATTATGTGCAGGGGTTCCTTGTTCTTTACAGTGCCATTTTTGTAGCCTTGATGATTGATGCAAGGTTGTAGGGAACTGTCATTCTTGTGGACAAAGAGTCGTAGAAGATGTTTTCCATGGCCTCTGTCGACAGGACAAGTCGTACAGCCGGTGGGTTACGGGTGGAGGTCTACGTCATGTGTTAGACTGATGCAAAGGCAGAGAAAGAGCTGAAAACCTCTCCAAGATTGCGGTATTCAGGGGAATTGAGGATAACATCTGGGGGTTCAGGAACTGATGGGGAGCTGGTGACCTCTGCTGGGATTTGGGTTTGGTGCGTGACTTGTGCCAAGAGTCTTCCGGCCAAATGCTTTGGCATCTAAGGGTAGGTCGAGTGCCTTGACAGAAATGGAAATTGTCATCTACCCTTGAGTCCACTGAAGCAGGCAACGTCAAGGACTGTTAATTCCTACATAATGTGGCATGAAATTGCATTCAGCAACCAGGGACAGAGAAGAAATTGGTTTGGCCCACGAGTACCCTCACTGCTACCACTGAACTTCAGTCTTTTTGCCACTGTCAAGAATATGGCCAGTTTGGCTGCAGAAGATACTGTCACCTGCCATCATCCTTCCTCAGGACGAGGAAATGGTTGGTTTCTCCCTTCTTCATTCACAGAGGCGGGTATCTTATCTGGTAACCAGGGAAATGAGAGAGTCCACTGAATACTCAGCTACACCGACACCGGCAGAGGGAGAGAAGGAAGCTACCAGCATCTCTACCACGGACTGGATGATTGAAGATGTTTTGATCATCTCAGCAATAAAACTGTCAAAAGAACGAAGAGTAGGTTTATTCCCATATTGAAGTTGCCCAATCTGGAGCATTCCCACTCAAGCAAAGCCATAAAATAAGTTATCTTGATGGCTGTTGCTGAAACACCAGGTAGCACTAGAGAAGAAAGGCTCCGGACTCTCTCAGATATCTGGCGCAAATGTTCAGGTCGCAGGGGATCGGGTTCCCAGGGCAGGAGAGCTGGTGGAGTAGGATGGGTGGCGGGAGAAGGCCGGGGTTTCTGGGGCGGGAGCAAGGAAACTCAGTCCACCTGGATTCTGATCCAGGTCCAGAGATTGTCCGTGACTTCTGGGAGTGTTTGGTCATGTTTTCTTATTGGATGCCCTGACTGGCGAGGGCTTGGTTATGGAAGTCTGCGAGGTTTGCGAGGATGGCGCCTGACAGGGAGGAGCAGTGTGGGGAATGAAGTCCTGGCATTGAGTGGTGTTAGGTGACGGACTGGCAGGCAGGGGAGGGAACAGGGAAGCAGGCTGATGAGGCCGAGCCTGAAGGAAGCTCGAGTCAATACCGTGACTGTGGATAACAAACAGAAAATCCATCAGTACCACAAACTGGTACAACCTCATATTTATAATCTGCTAAACAACTTTGATGTACAGTGGTTCCCCCTCAAAACTTCATTGTTTTTCTTAGATCTGATTAAATGAGGCCCTCAGATCAATTCCAGTTATGAGGTTTCCATGGCCAATAAAAACGGTCGATAGCAGGACACTGACACCGACTCAAAATGATATTATAGATATTTCAACTCTTCAGTCTCAATCCTCCAAATAGACAAAAACTTTCCAAATAATGGGGTTTTTTTGACAATCACCATGTATAGAAGTGAAACAGTAAAATTCATTTTTTTACAGTGTTTGCTCGTGAGTTTAAAAGGATCGATAGCAAATGTAAACAGACGGAGCGGAGGTCAGCTGAGGTCAGCATGATGAGCCACCAGAGAAATTACATCATGGAGGAGAAACGCATGTGTTTGTTTGATCAGCACTGTTCCATGTGATCCGAGCGAGTGGCCGCGCTCGTGTGTGTGTGTGTTCAGACATGAAGATGCTTGGCAGCTGCTAATTAGCTTTAAGCCGAGTGATTAAAAGGACATGATGCGGCGGTGAAGTAGTTCACACATTCACTTACACACGCGCACGCACGCAGATTGCTAATAATGTTCAAGGACATTCATTTAGATGAATAGCTTCTGTTGGGGGTGTGTGCTGACTGATAGCACCTACACACACACACACACACACACACACACACACACATGGATGAACACACACACACACACACACACACACACACACACACACACATACTTTTGCGCCAGATCATTATTTAACCTTTAATTTAAAACCTCATCTGTGCTTTTTTCAATGACAGTTTATCCGTAGGACAATCACCTCGAGGTGAACGATAACAATATTTACCTGAGGGTAAGTTATCACCATACCTCGAGTATAATTATTGCTGTATTAATATGAGGTAGAAATAGGAGCAGGTTTTGACGACTTAAAGAAGTGAATAGATCTGAGTGAACTCGGCATGTTGTTCAAATCTGATGGGGCTTTCAATAGAAAGGCCCGGCGTCCAATTTCCTTGGAGATTCTCATGACAAAAGAAGAAAGAGGATGACCCCAATGTCTCAGGCCGTACGAGGACCAGTGTGGAGTCAAAAGTTCTTTCAAGTAAGACGGATAGTTCAAGAAAATGCATTTGAACATAAAACCAGTGGAAACGTCTTCTAGATTTAGGTGTTTCACCAACTGAGCGACTCGAACACGAAGCGGTTCTGTGAGAACTCTTTCTGTTACTTGTTTCTGAGGTAATCTGATTGACGATATCTGCATAATCTAGTCCTGCTGGTATCAACTGTGAAACATTTATTTTCCTCCTTGTAACGTGAAAGAGTTGATGCATAGATGACCTGTGCAACGGACCAAGACGGCAGTTCATCCTTACACCTGTTATTATTTTGGGGGATTTTCTTATCTTCATACCCTTGTGTAGTAGACAAATAAGAGCACACACACACACACACACACACACACACACACAGCCTTGATCTTGTATTTACCAGCCGCTCTGTCTCGAGGCCAGTGTATATCGCCGTAGCCTTCATAAAACACGTCAAACATGCGGTGCAGGGGCGACACCCCCGAAGGTTAGAAAAGTAAAAACATGGTTGTTGTGGACTGTGAATATGGAGGGAACATACTGCGGGCAACAGAAGATCATGTGAGAGCAGAGCTGCTGAAGAGGAAGAAAACTACAGGGGCTTCACTGTGCAAACGAGACGCTCAGACGAGTTTCCTGAAACAGGAAGTTACACTTTTTTATCTGAAACACGTCTGTGCAGCAGCAGGATGTGACCGACGCTCACATGTATCTTTCACCTTCTCATGGCCCAGTCTTTAATTCCACACATCTTGTATCTGAGAAGACAAACGCATCTTAAAAGCTAAACCAAACGGGAAACCCTCTTTTTTATGGCTTCACCATTACATTCATAGGATGCATTCCACTCTCCGCTGTTTATCAGTGCAGGTCACCTGTGTGTTGTCTGATTTCATGAAATGTCTAACGTGTTTAATTATGAACTTACTACTCTCACTTCCTGTTTTCTGGCCAGTAAAAAGTGTTGACAGTAAAAAACTGGGAACCTATTGAAGGAAGTTCATGTCAGTGTTGTTGCAACAGGTCGAGTCAAAACCCCAGATGATGTTTATTTTAACAAAACACTGACATATGATGTAAAAAAAGGTTTAATAAGGTCATAGCATTGTAAACAATAGGATTGTATGTAGTATATGTAATGACTCCGTATTGTAAAGTCTTCTTCCATCTTCATCTCAAATGTTTTCTTCTCTCCAGGTATTGGTTATGCCTCCATTATTATCGTTTCCCTGCTGAATATATACTACATCGTCATCCTGGCCTGGGGAGTCTACTACCTTTTCCAGGTAGGTTGGGGGGGCGATATAAAAACTGTTGGCATCCATAATTTCATATTTTCTACTCCCACCAGATGTGAGGATATTTACGAGGTCAATTTGACTTCTAAATTCCTGAGCCTGTTAGTAGCGTCTAGCTGGAATGTCTGTTATGTAGAATCTCAAGGTCTTCCTGAAAAATGTCCTGAGTATCAGGAGCAGATGAATATATAAAAAAGTGAATTATGATTTCCTACCGAAAAATCCAAGGTTTGAAATACTTTTTGAATTTGCTGAGGTTATAATTCATGAACTAGAGCCTAGAACAGTCACAGACAGTATATATCAATAAATAATATCATCAAGCCCCGTTTGTCAATTGTTAAAGAATGTGGGGGGAAAAGGATTTCTTAGATCTGATCCTTTGTCCGGATCTGCTCCAAATTTTATTGGGTTATTTCTTGGCCCATGTTCCATCCTTCCACCAAGTTTTGTTAGAACTCTGTTCAGTAGTTATTGCGTAATTCTGCAGAAAATCAAACAACTAAACATTAAGCAAACAGACAGGAGTGAAATCATAACCTTCTTACTGTAAATTAACAGATACAGTAGTAGATCATTGACTGGAATAGTGAATGATACATTAGATGATGTAATTAAAAATAAATGTATTAATATAATATTATAGTATGTATAGTAGTATAGTATATATAATATAAAATAGTCATTGTGACCTTTTTTTTAACTGTTCTGTATTTGAACTCACCGGCAACTTAGTACAGCAAGAGGTATTCTGTAAAAGTTAATGAAACATATCAGGACACTGATGAAACTGTTCCTCAAATTTATAGGACAGCCCAATTCTTTCTTCTTATTTTAACATTTCCATATTTGGAAGAGAAAAAAAATATGAGTAAATGGCTCAAATCATAATCTGCTAGGAATACATTGTTGTACAGGGTCTTCATTTTCTTTGAAAACTAGTTTATGGCTAATAATGATGATGATGATGATGATGTTGATGATGACAGTGATAGAAAAAATATCTATGGTACAAAAGGACAGACAGTCTTGCATCCTCAGCAGCTGAGCTCACAAATCTAATTAAAAATGTATTAGTTGCCGTTGTAGGGTTTCAAGCATCTGCCTTGGCAACCTACCACAGACGGAAAGAAACACTGTCCTCAGTGATATTGAACACTCATTAAACAGTTGAATGGATCTATGAGGACCACGACGAGTGAGCGGGTTCAAAAGCTAAGAGACTCTAATGTGATTTCTTTTTTCTCTTTTTTCTTTGCACATCAGTGTTTTCAGCCGGAGCTGCCCTGGGCCAAGTGCAACCAGCCCTGGAATACTGATCGCTGCATCGAGGACACTTACCGCAAGAACAAAACCCTTTGGTTGGCCTCCAACGCCTCCAACTTCACCTCCCCCGTCACCGAGTTCTGGGAGTGAGTTACATAAGAGCACACGTGCTCGCTTAATCACACATCATTTCCATGTTGTTTTACATGTGGAGAGTTTTGGAAAAGGGTACGACTTTGATAAACGTTCTGCAATTACACTCAGAGGAAAGACGAGGAAAGAGCTTGTTTGAAACATCGAGACTGTGTTTCTCTTTTTGACTTGAATGGATGATATTAAAGAGTCTCGACAGATTTGTAAAAAAGCCAAAGAACGCAGGGAACATATGTTATATATTCTCAAATATTTATTGGGCTGTGTGAAGTGAACTGCCTGAGGGACACAGGAAGTAGCCGACAGATTTATAATGCGTTCATTATACACATAAACACACAGAGAGTGATCGGCATACATCCAGCGCATATTCATTTTAAAGGTACGGAATCATCTCTTGCTTTTTGTCGCCATGTGTTGTTGAAGTGGTGCCGCTGAGTAACACCGACGAACCTGTTGTTCTACAGACACAATGTGCTGGGCATCAGCAACGGTATCGAGGATATCGGTCCCGTGAAGTGGGACCTGGCTCTGTGTTTACTGCTCGTCTGGGTCATCTGCTTCTTCTGCATCTGGAAGGGAGTCAAGTCCACCGGCAAGGTAGCTAAATAAATAATGTGCCCTATATTCTGTACTGTACTGTACTGTTGTTCCAGAACGAGAAGATCTAGTTCCTCTTGAACTTGCTGAACTGAAGAAAAAAAAAACAGTCCTAGAATTGCCTTGACCATTTCAATCATTAATGCATCTTAATGATGCAGAAAACCATGATGGAGTGATGCTCATATGATAATATTTCGCCCTCTGTGGTCTGACCAAGAGAACAATAAATCGCTGTGTTCATGCTGAGGGCAGAAAAGTGCAATTTCTGATTTTCAAGGACTTTTTACAAGAATGTTGCAAATGCGCGTCATTTGTTGTGGCTCTGAATCCAGTGTTTTCTGTTTATTAATAAGTAAAAGTAAGTAGGCTAGTTCCGAAAAGAGGTTTATTAAACTTACTATAGAAAACAAAATGCAGAAACGGAAGGCTTTTTTATTAACTGGGAAGTATGATCATGTCTGTTATAGTGGCATACCTTCTATTGTTTTTAGGTTGTACATTTGATATTTTATGTGATATTCATAATCTACTGTTGATCAAAAATGTAAATTAAAAATAGGCATAAATCCTCTCATTTGCAATTTACCGCTTATGTTGTTGAAATATCAAATGGCTAACTAGCTAAGTGCTTTATTAGCTTACCAAGACAGCTAGACGTTTGCTAGTAAGCTAGGATAACTTGCTGAACAATGCTAATTTTTTAGCAGGTGTCTTAAGCTCATAGTGTCTGGCCAATTTTGAGGCCAGTACAGATATGTTAAGTTTTAGAGTTCCAAAAGTTATACGATTAAATGTCAACAAAGGTCTGATCCCCAGAATTCAACTTTTCTTCCCGGTCCTTTTGCCGACAGTGTAGTAAATTCTTAACTTCATTAATCAGGAAAGACCATATGAAGTCTTTCTTTTTATGGTTTGGGTTGAATTCTAAGCATCTAAATTTGAAAGAACAGGGTTCATAATTTGAGTATTGCAATTCTGTAATACTGAATCTGTTCAATGGATAAGCATTCCAAAAAAAGCATTTGGACTGGCTACCTTCTGCACAGCATTGCAGGATTGATAGGAGACACGTCAGATCTTGTTCAGTTGCTGCTACAGCAACAACATTGATTCGCCACGGGACCAGAGGCGGTTCAATCAATCCCAGACGACTCTGTTTATAGCCTCAACACTCTTAATTGGTCTGGTCTGATTTATGCTTTCTGGTTGCTACATGTTGTCATTGTGGTAATAAAGACTCCGACAAGGCCAAGTGCGGTTACCGCTTTCCAAACAGCCGACACTGATACACTGCTACCGATTTCAGGGGCAGCCTGTGGTCTGCTGTTTGTCATGATCGGAAAATGATTTCCACAGTACAAACATCTATCAAGCATAATTCTGTGTAATGAGAGCAAAACACAATTTTGGGGCCACATAACAAATTAACATCCTTGTCATTGGTTAGGCAGACCAAGCTTTGAAAACTAGGAGGCTTCCCAGGCAGAATTATACAATTTTTTGGTGATTTGTTAATGTGACCCTGCTTTACTGTATCTGTGATCTCCCTCAGGTTGTCTACATCACAGCCACGTTCCCATTCATCATGCTCATCGTGCTGTTGATTCGTGGTGTGACGCTGCCAGGTGCTTCGGCGGGTATCAAGTTCTACCTGTACCCCGACCTGGCTCGCCTGAAGGACCCAGACGTAGGTGCCCCTGTGCTTTTCCCCTTCTTCGGGCTCCTGTTATAGCCATCCTTGCCTGTAGTAGTCTATCCAAATATTACTACTCATGCAGTCTTTCATTTTGCATTTACTACTAATGAGCTACAGCTAGCATCTGTACAGTTGATAGGAAATTGGGAGTTTGGGACGAATTTGGCTTAATCCAAAAATGACCTCATATTGCCCCTCATCAGCAGGCCTCAGCCTCTCTGTCCCCGCTCTCTCTTCCCACTCTGCAGGTGTGGATTGACGCTGGCACCCAGATCTTCTTTTCCTACGCCATCTGTTTGGGCGCCATGACGTCCTTGGGGAGCTACAACAAGTACAAATATAACTGCTACAGGTGAGGCGCCAGTTTCAGTGAGGGGGTTAGCAGTAGGAGAGAGAGGGGAGTGAAGGGATCCTTGTGTGTTCATTAACAAATCCTCCTCATGACATATGTGTGACATAGGGACTGTTTGCTGCTGGGAGCCCTCAACAGTGGTACCAGTTTTGTGTCTGGCTTCGCAATATTTTCCGTCCTGGGCTTCATGGCACAAGAGCAAGGGGTGGACATTGCTGATGTGGCAGAGTCAGGTACGAGGGTTCTGTAAAGGCGGCAGTGATGGTGGGCGCTGCTTCCTGGTTAACTAATTTAAAACAACAGTAAATATTAAGAAAAAAACAGCAACGAAAAACCGCAAAGAGAATTAGCCAATACTTTTAATTTCGAATTAAATTGTAATTCGGAATTAAAAGGATTTCCTGATAAATGACGGCATCGGAATATGGAAGTTTCCGCAATCAAACACTCCTTGACAAAAGCAGAATGTGAGAAAATATGAATATATATTTCGTCGGTCTTTTACCGCATGAAATACACAAACAAGCTAGGATGTACACCTAGCTGTGTGAGGATATACAGTATGTAGCGCTTCTTGTGCCAGCGTGCTAGCCTAACTACGCTACTAGGATTTTAGTTTGGAGAGGTTCCCTGTCCACCGTGACAAACTGCCATGACCATCGTTGTTTCTACCAAGTTTTTTTTTAAATTCTAGCATGAAGAAGCAGTAATAGCTTTTGTAAGATCTCATTAAATATAGTAGCTTAATCACAAATGTCCATGGAACTGCTCAACATTTTACCAAAGGAAGTAAAGACTGTCCCTTCAACACTTGCCACACGGAGACTGTGGTTGAGGAAACGCTTTAAAGCAGTTGTAAGTGCCATCATCTCTCCATCATGGACTCACAGTATATTTACAGTACAGTACAGTACAGTATTGCTGCAGCCTCATGACAGTGCAACTTTGTTTTTCTGAGGAGACAAACTTAGTTTACTTTGGACTTTCCCTGTTTTTTTTTTATTAGAATCACATGATAAATTCTTAATGCTTGTTTTCCCGGATCCCAAAGCAGATTCAAGGTACTTGTTGACTCAATCTTTTAAAAGTACAAGTCACACTCAAGCAAACTGTGAACAGAGAAAGCTAATTTTTCTGTAACTACCTTTGGATCGCGTGTTGGCATTTTCACTCTCTTGTTTTCTGTGACATATTACTCCCCCTCCCCCTCCCCCTCCCCCCATTACTTCCTGAAGACTTTAATGATCTTGTTGGACAAGTGAGAACTTGAAACTTGTAATTTATCCCAATGACAGGAGAAATATATTGTCAGAATCAAGTGCTTTTTATGTAAGCAAGGTTTCATCTAATGCCCCTGAGATCAATCACTCTGGTTTTGGTTTGCAGAATTGTCCAATATCAATATTGTTATTGGCAACTGGGACGATGCCCCAGAGAAAATTGATGTTGCCAAAGAATAGAAGTGCAGATCAGTGGCTACATGAGCAACATGGAACTCAGTTACTAAGAAAGATGTAATTTCTGCAGCCTTTTCACACTCAGGCTCGGCCATCAGGCCTTGACAGGTCAAAGACCTGCCTGGTAAGCGAGTTATCACAGGTTTAGGATCATCACAAGTAAGTCTGCCTTAACTGCGACTGCTTGATCTTGATGTGTCTGACCAAAGAGTGAATGTTATCTGCATGAGAGAATATGCTGACGGAATACGCAGTGTGGTTTTCTCACAGTGCAATGTAAGCACAAGTGCAATGGATTCTGTTGAATCAGGGATGTACTCAAAAGAAAAAATTAACAGAACTGTTTATTTAGTACAGTCAAATATATGACTTGTCAAAATGTTTGATGTGGGTCCTGAGTTCTTATGAGTTGATTAACGTTCTGCTAGCGTTCCCCTCTCGGGGGAGTTGGAAGTTGGCCCTATATTTTTTTTTTGGAGTCATCGCGGTGTTTGGTTGGATGCCTTGTCATAATTCACGACAAAAAAACGTAACATATATACATATCTTGCTATCTTGCTTCCTCGTTTCTTGACTTCCTTTGTCACGGTTCATAATGAGCATCAGCATCAAATTAGACCCTCGAAAAAAAACAAAGGGCTTTGCCCTTTATCCTAATTTACAGACGTCTGCTGCTGTTTTGCATCAGTCATTTTGCATTCATCACAGAGCGGAACATGCCTTATGCAGCGAGGAATGTAAAATGACTTTGAGTGACGTAGGTGTTGACATACTTACATTACTAATGAGTGAAACGCTCAAGATGCACTCGATTAACCTGCTCCAGGAGCGGACCGTCGTCTCCGTGTTAAAGGCTTTCAGGTGCCTGGAAAAGTGAATCAAGTGCATCTTAATCAGGTTAAATATTTCATGCACCTTGATGCCTTTGCTTCCAGACGTCTATATCGTCTCTTTCGGTAACACAACACGTGTACCGGTGACAATCCACTGCTACACATTCATAGCGTGTTTCACAAGTTTCTCTCATGACCCAACTGTACTCACAGAAACGATGACATGACACATTATATTCAACATGTTCTTTTATTGTTGTTGTTGTGGTTTTCCTTGTAATTGGTCTGTTTTTGCTTTATTACAATGTTCTGTGTTTTTCATTGTTGAATTGAATTTGTGCAATGGGGCAACGTGTTAATCAGCCACTTAAAGTCAATAATGTCATAATGTTTCTTACAAAGGTGGTGTGAGGTAAGTAGAGATGCGTCAGATCTACATACAAACTTAAGGCACTTAATCTGGCAACACTTAGTTTCATACTATTACTGGACCTAGTTCTATAGAATAGCTCTTTATTGTCATTGGTTTGGACAAAAACAACAAAAGTTGTTATAAATATACTAATACACAACGCACATCCCCGCCCCTTCCCAACACGTACATGTACATAGGCACAAACATCTCTTTGCAGTTTGTGAGTGTGTGGGTTTGCAATGTCGTGCATTCATGTCTGGTTCTGAATCTCCATTGTTTTGGGGCCTTTCATCCCGACATGGATGCAGATCTGTTGAGCTCATCATACGATGCTAATGTCGCCTCCCCTTCTCTCTGCTCTCGCCCACCCACCTCCCCCCTCCTCTGCAGGTCCAGGCCTGGCGTTCATCGCCTACCCCAAGGCTGTAACCATGATGCCTTTCCCTACAGTCTGGGCAATTCTATTCTTCATCATGCTGCTGCTGCTTGGCCTCGACAGTCAGGTTAGCAGACACACACACACACACACACACACACACACACACACACTGTCACTGAGTGTTAGGAAAGATTCCCGTAGCATATTTTATTTTTTAGAACATACATGTGCTCAGTTGACCTTCACAGAATGAATAAATGTAACTATTTAACAGAAGTTTCTTTGGTCAGATTCACAGATAAGTTCGATTTCCGTTCCTAGAAATGCTGCCACAGGAAACTAACGAGATGAGGATATGTAAATGTAACGGTGATAAGCATGTAAATGGCAAGTTTTTTATACCATCTGTCTGTGTGTCTCTGCAGTTTGTGGAGGTGGAAGGGCAGATCACATCACTGGTGGATCTGTATCCGTCCTTCCTAAGGAAGGGTTACCGCAGAGAGATCTTCATCGCTATCGTCTGCTGCATCAGCTACCTGCTTGGACTCACCATGGTTACCAAGGTAACAGCACCCGACGTGAGCGGCGAGTGGAAAAAAACAAACTGCAAAAGTACAGTAGCAGTAACCATGACCAGAAACACATGTAGGAACAGATACTAATGGATATCACTGTGAACTGTGAGTTCTTTTGGAATAATCGGCATTTGGAAGGACTTCTTGACTTATCCTGGGTTAACATGTGCACAGGGTCTCCTGATAATCGTATGTATATGTTGTGGCCGCTGCCCTCATCTGAGGCTCTATCCCACAAGCTCAATACACCAGAAACAAGTGTTCAGACAGCTATTAGTGTCCGTCCCTGGGGAGATGACAAGGGGGCTATTAATACTGTCAAGTCATGAGAACTTCCCTTCCCAACCTCCGGTATTTATAGATACAGAAGACCTGACTTAGCTTTTCCAGATCCTCATCCTCCTCCTCCTTCTCTCTCACTTCTGTCTCTTTTCCAATATTTCCCATCACTTTTTCATTCCCTCCCTTCTCGTCCTGGACCTCCGTTCCCACCCTCGTTAGCTTTCTCCTCTCCAAACTCCAAACTCTTTCCCGGACGATTCTCTTCTCTCACCTTCTTTGTAACTCATAAAGTGAGCTGGTGACTTCTTCTCCAGCCTGTCGTATACAGACACGTCATTGTGATGTATCATCCTGCCACGGCCCAGCCCTGTGCCAACAGACTCC
The DNA here is from genome assembly GCF_022379125.1 of Scophthalmus maximus. Lineage (NCBI taxonomy): Eukaryota > Metazoa > Chordata > Actinopteri > Pleuronectiformes > Scophthalmidae > Scophthalmus > Scophthalmus maximus. The sequence goes on from NC_061520.1 coordinate 1,356,117, forward strand.
CTTTTCACGGCGCACAATTTGACCTCTCCAACACAAGCGTTCCAGTGTAGTCGTCATGTCCCAGGGACACGGTATTGTGCGAGCTGCCGCTCTGGTGTGGCTTTCGCAGGGCGTTTGCACGGAAACGAGTCACAGCGCGGCAAAGTCTGCGAGAAGAAAAGGTCTATTGATGTTTTTTGAAAAGTTAATAATGCTCACGTGTGATTTCACCCTAATTTCATGGTCAGTCTAAATCAAGTCTCCATACGGACACCGCAGTTGCCTCCAATTGCATCTCTGTTGAACTTAATGAAGGATATGAATATGACTGGCCGTCTTATTCATACTCCAAATAAATAGGAGGTAGGAAAGTTGGAGCAGGAAACAAACACCGGTGAGCTCTGTATGTGCCTGTCATTGGGGTGCACATGAGAACACGTCGCTTGCTAACTTCTGCAGGTATCTCTGCAACTCTTCATAGACGTCTTTGATATAACATTATGAAACCTTTTAAACTTAAACCCCTTAAAGACTTGTGCTGTGTTCACACCAAACGAGCCGCAAAGTTTCACGTTGCGTTACTCGCGCTTATTTGTGCTTATTCATGCAAAATAAACACAACCCCACGAATATTCGCCCGTTCTAACTTCCACTTTGTCCTTTAAACCTCCTCTGAACATGAACACACACGTACACATGAAGGGTTGGATGTAAAAAACAGGAAAGCCACACGAAGCGGTTGTGCTCACTCGGGGCTAAAGCTAGCGTCCAACTTCCTCGCTCACTTCCCGTCAAGCTCCTCCCCTTCTTCGCCCGGTCACGATACAAATATCAACTCGGGTGAAAAAGCTTTAGTTTTACCCTCCAGTTCTGATTCGACGTCAGGACGTCTGACGACAGCGACGCAGCGACGCAGCGAGGATCTCAATGCTGATTGGCTTTCGGGACATCCTCTGTCTCTGTCCTCATCGTCTCCGTCGTCTTCATCCTCCCAGACTTTATTTCTGTTCTCAAACAACATGTCTCACTGTCATTCTATTTTCTGCTCCCCCCCCCCCCCTCTCCTCTCTCTCTCTCTTTCTTCCTCTCGTTCCTGTCGTTCCCATGACAACATCTTTTTATGGCTGCGTTGGCCTGGTTCAACTTTGGATTCCCATGACTGATAAAATAGTTATCACAATGGTCACACGCACGTGAGCAGACGGAGGCGTGGACATTCTAAGACACGTGCCGACGTGTCCGCTGGTCACATTTGTTCTTCTTCAGTCTTGATATATCTCTGGCTTCACCGTCTCTGTCTCTCTGATGTTACTAAAATCATGATGTGTACAGTTTAGTTTGCCAAGTATTCCTGTAACTCAAACCCTCCTCCTGTTCCAAAGCTACAGTCCGAAAGATGCGATAGAGGGAAGGAGATTGTCTGAACTGTTCAGGGCTGCAACTGACTGTTTTTTCTCTCTGTGTCTCTGCAGGGTGGCATGTATGTTTTCCAGCTGTTTGATTTCTATGCAGCGAGCGGTGTGTGCCTTCTGTGGGTGGCATTCTTTGAATGTATCGCTGTTGCCTGGGTATATGGTGAGTAACATCCGCACAACATAACCCTCACTGATAGCTAATGACTTATTACTTTGCTTTAGTGCACAGGAAACTAATGTGGCTAATGTTCGGATGGATATATATATATATATATATATATATATATATATATATATATATATATATATACAGTATATAAACACCCTCGCAGAACTGCAACTGCTGTTGAGATCAAGTGTATTTCTGGCTTTATAGGACATAACAGAACACAGGATTCCGTAAGAACGCCTCACCGTTCACACCAGACGACTTCCTGTCTTGAAATCACGAGTCTTTCAGTCGCTGTGCTGTTCACACTACGTGACTCATCTGCGACGGGAGGCGCTCGCTACACGATCCTCCACCGGGAGAAATGTCTCCGGTCCCAAGGACGTTTTGTCACGAAAACACACGCGGGAAGTGACGCGGGAAGTGACGCGAGACGCGCAACCAAACAGGGATTTGACTTGAAAGTAGACAGTGATTGACGGAAAATGTTGTGCTCCGGTTCCGGTTCCGGTTCCTCCCCCCGGGTTTCTGGGGTTTGCACTCAGCCCGTGTCTTCTTGCCTGCGCTGTCATTGGCTGTAGTTCGTCGACGCCATTTGCGTAGTAGTCGAGTTCACACTTGCGATGTTTAGCGAGCTGCAGAGTTTGCTCGCCACTAATGAGGATGCCCCGTTAAGAAAGATCATTTTATGTCTTTTGTGAAGGTAAATACAGATCAGGGCCATGGAACATTACGTTTTACCAACATAATCATTCCTGCACACGGAATACAAGTATCCAACCGTAATGTTTTTCGGCTTTTACAAACAATCTCGCCTTGCCTGTCGAAATAAGCAGAGCTGGTTCTATGAGTTTAATCCAGACGCATTTCACTGTCTTCACAGGCGTTGATAATTTCTATGATGCACTCGAGGACATGATTGGCTACAGACCGAATGCATGGATGAAGTGGAGCTGGACTATTATCACTCCTCTGCTGTGTGCGGTAAGAGCTGAGGAGCAGCGTTTGACTTCCTCTTCTTATTTTAAGACTTCTTCTCGCTTCCTGGAACCTGCAGTGTCACAGCGATCTTTCATTTCTGCGTCATTTTCTCTCGACAAAATGTTGTCGTCTGGTTCTACACACGAGATTAAAGACTGTGTTCACCCGACGTCCATGAAATTTAGATTTTTTGGGATGAAGCCAAACGAACTTCTACTCACGACGCTCGTCGCTCCTCCTCCGCAGGGCTGCTTCATCTTCTCCCTGGTCAAATACAAGCCATTGATGTATAACAAGGTCTACAAGTATCCGGACTGGGCCATCGGCCTCGGATGGACTCTGGCCTTGGCTTCCATGATCTGCATCCCCATGGTGGTGGTCATCAAGATCATCCAGTCTGACGGGCCGCTCATCGAGGTGGGTGGCGCGTGGCCGCATGTTCCGTTAGCTTCCGGCTAACGAAATCACAAAAGCGTCCGTTTAACTGATTTCGCTTACGTGTTTTCTTCCTTTCTTTTGTTCTCTCCTCCCTCCTCCGCCTCCAATCCGTTCATCCCTCCTCCCTTCCTCCTCGCCTGCAGAGGATCAAGGCGGTGGCCGCCCCGGTTCGCGGCGGGGCCAGCTCCCGCCCCGCCGACCACCGCGGCCCCAAGGATCTGGCCTACCCGCTGGATCCCAACGGGAACAAGGGCCTGCTGCTGAAGGCCCCCACCCACACCATCGTGGAAACGATGATGTGAGGAGGAGCGAGGTGGAGGCTCTCCATGAGACCGCTCTCCTCTCCCTGTCCTCTACATGCTTCTGAAGCTGTTAGCTAGCGTTTTCTGTCTGTCTATCTGTCTGTCTGGTGGACTGATAAGGGTTTTTAAGGACGAAGAAAGAAAAAAAAAGAAGAGTTCCCGTTTCAAATCGTTCAGGAGTTCTGTGGGAGTAGTTTGCTGTCGGTGGTTTTCTTCAGAGGGTATCGCAATCACATTTCAAATCTGTTCCTGACAAACTCAGAAGCTGTAGTTTTTGTAGTAGTTGTTTTTTTTTTTTGAGTATCTATCCGACCACACGCGTCCCTCGACTGTCTTCTCCAGAGGCACCGCGGCAAATTAGCACCAGCTACTTTTGCAGAAAACAAAGCCGTTCGTCTGAAGAAAAAGAAAAAAGGAAAAAAAAAAGGAAGGAAGAACGTGGTTATTGAGTCTTTGAATCAAACAGCTTTTTGTCGCCACCGTGTGAAAAATGTTTCCTACACGTGTCGAGGAATATGTCATCGCTCTGCACTTATCTGACGGCAGCTGCCGTCGGCTTCCGGCCTCCGGTTCACTCAGAAGCCCGAGGCAGGAAGTGTCAAAACACCCGAGTACTATCGGCAAATTCCAAAAAGGCATCTCGTCGCTGTTCCAGCTGCAAAAACGTGAGCGAACGTTCCCGCCGGAGTTTCAGAAAATGTGGTTGAAGAGTCCCAATCCAACAAATCTTCAATCCTGTAGATCTGGTGTCAAATACGTCAGCAAAACTCAAAGAGCAAAAAAGGAAATCCAAAGCTGCAGCCGCCAAAAGAAACTCTTTGTCTTTTCTTCGCTGCCTCGTCGCTCCTCCTGGACCATCGGTAAAACTTACTGGTGCAGCTAAAAGAAAAGACAATAAGAAAATAGATAAATCTGATTAATGTAATTAACACTGCCTTATCAAACCAGGAGCGTAGTTATTAATAAATGCACCTTAGCACAAACAAATGTCCCCCAATCGTGCATAGCTGTGAACTATGGGTCCAAGAGTACGGAAGAGCTGAACCGCCACAGTGTAATAATTATTACTATAACTTCTTATACTAATTATTATTGGAGCAACTGTGCACGTTCTTAATAACTGGAACAATGTGTCGCCAAACATTTTAGGAAACAAGCCGATTTTGTCAACGTACAACAACGTGTCACGGATCTCGAGAGAATGATGTCGAAATAACTTGAAACTTTAACATTATGACTTGAAACTTTCTCGTCATGACGTGAAACTTTAACGTTATGACGTGAAACTTTAACATTATGACGTGAAACTTTAACGTCATGACGTGAAACTTTAACGTCATGACGTGAAACTTTAACATTATGACGTGAAACTTTCTCGTTATGACGTGAAACTTTAACATTATGACGTGAAACTTTAACGTTATGACGTGAAACTTTCTCGTCATGACGTGAAACTTTCTCGTTATGACGTGAAACTTTCTCGTCATGACGTGAAACTTTAACGTCATGACGTGAAACTTTAACATTATGACGTGAAACTTTAACGTTATGACGTGAAACTTTCTCGTTATGACGTGAAACTTTAACGTCATGACGTGAAACTTTAACATTATGACGTGAAACTTTCTCGTTATGACGTGAAACTTTAACATTATGACGTGAAACTTTAACATTATGACGTGAAACTTTAACATTATGACGTGAAACTTTAACGTAATGACGTGAAACTTTCTCGTTATGACGTGAAACTTTCTCGTTATGACGTGAAACTTTAACATTATGACGTGAAACTTTCTCGTTATGACGTGAAACTTTAACGTAATGACGTGAAACTTTCTCGTTATGACGTGAAACTTTAACATTATGACGTGAAACTTTAACGTCATGACGTGAAACTTTAACATTATGACGTGAAACTTTAACGTCATGACGTGAAACTTTAACATTATGACGTGAAACTTTAACATTATGACGTGAAACTTTCTCGTTATGACGTGAAACTTTAACATTATGACGTGAAACTTTAACATTATGACGTGAAACTTTAACATTATGACGTGAAACTTTAACATTATGACGTAAAACTTTAACATTATGACGTGAAACTTTCTCGTCATGACGTGAAACTTTAACATTATGACGTGAAACTTTCTCGTTATGACGTGAAACTTTAACGTTATGACGTGAAACTTTAACATTATGACGTGAAACTTTAACATTATGACGTGAAACTTTAACGTCATGACGTGAAACTTTAACATTATGACGTGAAACTTTAACGTAATGACGTGAAACTTTAACATTATGACGTGAAACTTTAACATTATGACGTGAAACTTTAACATTATGACGTGAAACTTTCTCGTCATGACGTGAAACTTTAACATTATGACGTGAAACTTTCTCGTTATGACGTGAAACTTTAACATTATGACGTAAAACTTTCTCGTCATGACGTGAAACTTTCTCGTTATGACGTGAAACTTTCTCGTTATGACGTGAAACTTTAACATTATGACGTGAAACTTTAACATTATGACGTGAAACTTTCTCGTCATGACGTGAAACTTTCTCGTTATGACGTGAAACTTTCTCGTTATGACGTGAAACTTTCTCGTTATGACGTGAAAGTTTCTCGTTATGACGTGAAACTTTCTCGTTATGACGTGAAAGTTTCTCGTTATGACGTGAAACTTTCTCGTTATGACGTGAAACTTTCTCATTGTGACGTGAAAGTTTCTCGTTCCATATCTGTAATTGCAGTTGTTGTGGCAGTTCAGTGTTTTTCCGTACAAGAGCAACGAGCACCGGCTCCCGCACAAAGACGGAGGTATCAGAAAGGATTTGAAGTGTGGAGGTTGAACCCTTGAGTGTGTTGTCTGTGGCGTTTTGTACAGTAGTAGCTAATCAGTCTATCTATCTATATCTAATCTCTTATCTATCTTTCTCTGTTCCTAGACCAGTTTACAGTACATTGGTGTGACTGCACTAGGCGCTCTCGGCTTACAACTTTGGATTGGATTTATTTTTTTGTTTTCTACAGAGGAAGTTACATTATTATTATTATTATTAACTTTTTCTTTTCCTCTGTCGATGTTTAGATTGTTTTTTTTATTCAAACTATAATGTTATTGTATTCACTATTGATGATTATTGCTGTAGTTTTTACATAGACGAAGGAAAATACTTCCTTCAACTGGTGAAAAATACGAAGCTATTATTATTACAAATCATACACTTTCACAGTGGCAGCCGTTGTAGTCGGAGTCCTGGCGGATTCCTCCCGCGCCGGTCGGTTCTGCCGACGACTCTTTAGTGTCACACGGGGAAAAAACACCCAACGTTTTTTACGGGACATTTCAATGTGCACTAAAAAAAACAACAGGTTTCTACAATGGCTCCACCTGTAGGTTTGTTCGATGTTGGGAGGTTCATGTAGCTTCTCCTCCTCTGTACATACGAGGTGACAGTATTTCAAGTTGGACGAAACTCAGCCAGACGGGGAAACTAAACTGTGGCCAGTGGTTAAACAACACGTCTGCCTTTGATCGGACGGACGACAGAGTCGGGCCTCGTGTCCGTGGTCTGGAGCCGGTGACTGACAGAGTCGGGCCTCGTGTCCGTGGTCTGGAGCCGGTGACTGACAGAGTCGGGCCTCGTGTCCGTGGTCTGGAGCCGGTGACTGACAGAGTCGGGCCTCGTGTCCGTGGTCTGGAGCCGGTGACTGACAGAGTCGGGCCTCGTGTCCGTGGTCTGGAGCCGGTGACTGACAGAGTCGGGCCTCGTGTCTGTGGTCTGGAGCCGGTGACTGACAGAGTCGGGCCTCTGGCTTCCAAAGGCCAAAGACCTTCTAACCATCGGAGGTCTATCGTCTCACCATCGCGTCAGTAAACTCCACAGAAATCAAAATGGAAGCAGTTGAAACTCTGTCAGTCACCGGATCACGGAGAGAGAAGAGTCTGTCTTCAGTTCTTTTTTCTAACAAGAGACACACAAATGAAACCACATGACGTTCTCCAGTGACCAAGGGGCCGTGACGTTTGACAATGTGAGAGTCGACTGTGACGGGGAGTTTCCGATGTGTGTGCGTGACCAGCGACCATCCACTCAGGACCTTTTTCTGTCGTGCTCTTATTACCCCCGCGTCCCCGGGGAACGAAAGAATCATCAAGAAGAATCATTTATTCTGCGCTGTGGGCGACAAAGAGCTGAGATTTCAAGTCGACAGACGTTGGATTCAGTTCTCTGGCAAAAAAATGAATCACACACCTCGACTGGCTGTTTGAATCAACTGTCAAGAAACAAAACCGCGAGAGTGAATCAGAGCGAGTTTGTAAATTGCACCTTATTTGTATAATTCGTATCAAATGATGAGGCCAAACAAAAAAAAAGAAAAAAAACAACGAAGAAGAAAAACACTGCCATCTTTTTTATTCAGGGTTCTCGCTCACTCCGACCAAACAGAATGAAAACACTTCGTCCGTTCTCCCACGAAGCAGAAGACACAAATTGGTCGTGGAAAAAAAATGAGGCGTCGCAGGAATTCGACACGAAAACGACGTCGTGGCGTCAGAAGTTGATTGTACGAATCTGATCTCCGGATTTATTTATATGAAGAAAAAAAAAAAGAAGCTTTTGATGAATTTTTCTCTCTTTTTTTTTTGACAGTTTATTTCATTTCTTCATGACAGAATAAAGTGGTTCATATCATTCAAAGGGATTTGTGAAGCCAAATCCACAGCACACATCTATTTTCATACTGTTGGACTTTTGTCCTAATATAAGTTTGTCTTTGTACGCGGCCGCGCTCCCGTCGCAGGATCCTCCCGCTTGTCACGCGGATTCAAAGCTTTTCTTCTTCGTTTTTATTCTTGTACAGAAGCCGGTTCTCCGTTTCCCCTCCGAAGGATCTCAGCACTCGAGGTCTTTAACCCCCAGACAGGAAGTCCTCTACACAGTTGATACATTCCACAGTCTGTTTGAACTGAGAATCTTCCCCGCGCTCGTCTGTCGTCGTCTCAGCTTCTTCGTCCGCTCATTAACTCTACATAACCCCGTCCAGGTGGAAGTGATGCTCCCGACGGCCTCTCGCTGCTGCAGTGATACTGTCAAGCAAAGTGAAAACGCGGTCATCAAAGATTTGTCAGATACAAAAAATTGATTCATGGCATTTTGAAATTGAAGCTTTGCAACGGACAGACTCACCTTTGATCTTCAGCTGCCACTTCGCTGCATTCATTTGACTTTCCACAGATTGATGATTTTTTTTAAAGATGCACAAAAAAAAAGTAAGATACTCTGCTCATATTCCGGTTCATACTTTTACTTTGTGTGACCACTTGAAAAGGTTGACGTGCTCCAATGTTCAGAAAAGGCTCATTCCTGCAGCTCCTCTTTTCACCCTCCGTCGGAAACGCCTGGATTTCTTTTAGCCCCGCCCCCTCCTCCCCATAAACCCCCAGTGTTAACCGATTGGCCGGCTGGCCCCAGTCCGTTGACTACCGCTCAACCGCTTTCAAAACCGTGTAGGAAATGTCACGCCCCTGCGCCAGAGAGGTGGAGATTCTCAGACTGCAGGCGGGGTTACAAACCCCAAAAGAGTCCGACTGTGACGTCACAGCGGGACAGAGATCTGAACCAGTTGTTCAGAGCCGGACTGTTGGGTTTAGTCGGCCCGAAAAAAAGAAAACGACAGGGTCGACTTTGTTCACAGTTTTTACACACATTTATGAAAAAGTGAATTTTTGCATAATATGTCAACATTAAATGTTTGTGGGTTATTAAACCATACAAACGTTCCCCTGGTGCTAAGATCCTTCCTGTGATTTGGGGGGAAACGTGGACCAGCGATGATGATAATAATAATAATAATAAGTCATGCAGTCATGTGTATATTTACAGTACCTCTGCCTTTTTTTTTTACACTCCCCGTCAGTTACCGTACGTAAACCCTCCGTGAGCCTCCGCTAACCGATCCCTTCTCGGAGACAATTGAAGCAGCAGCGATGCACAAAGTTTTTACCGCCGAATGTTGAAAATGTGAAAGTCACCCGCGGGTGAATGTTAAAAAGTTTCTGAAGATTTGTTTTTTAGCTTGAAAAAAGGAAGAAAATAATCATAATTTCTTTATTTTTTATTGAATCGAGCAGTTTCTTTGTTTTCTTTCGTTCTAGATTGTGTGTCTGTCACGTTTTGCCTTTTTTTAAAAATAAAATTCCAAATGTAGTGTATTCGAACCTCTTGTCATTGGAGTAACATGTAAAACGTATCAATCAAAGAAAAGAAATTGTTATGTGCAATACTTTGTAGATTACTTTAATTTTTCTTGCTATTTTATTTTTCCAAAAAGTAAAGACGATAGCCTGTGAATTATTTAAGGACAAATCTTTTTTTTGTTTAATCTTCAGGGTCCATTTAGATTTCGCAGTGTGGAAACTGAAACCATCAGAGATCGCGTGGCTCGACGTGGTTACCTAGAAAAGGAATTCCTCAGCGAGCGCGTGGTGAGGTTGACGAGGAGCGTATGAAACGTCCAGCGTCGCTCCACGTCTCGCCGCCGTGTCGCTCAGGCCGCTTTTCCCAAAAGCACGACGCTCAATCTGCTGCACGTCGGCAAAATCTGGAGCAGGACCTCGAACGGCCTGCGTGTTTCAATTCGCTCGTGGTGGGAATGAATGAATGAATGAATGAATGAATGAATGAATGAATGAATACCTTGATGGATCGCGGTTGCTTTTGGGAAACTGGCCCCTCGGCAGCAACAACGGCAGTAAATCCAATGAAAAAGAGATTACACTATATCAAATGTGGGCTTTTCTTCTTTTATTTTAATACCGTATATGCAATATCTACATTCTGCTTATTCAGACGTTTCTTATCATAATCCAGCGCCCAAATCCACCAGGTCCTGCACCCTTAGTGCTTCACCACAGAGACTCTCCCCACAGCTACGCGGGAACAGACGCGAACTCCATGTCGCCTCCCACATGGAGTTCGCGTCGTCTTGTTCCCGTGATTAAATTGTACAGATGTGAACTTTCTGGCGGCGTCGCCGCATCTGTTTCGTCACTGACGTCGCTCTTCGTGTGGTTGAAAAACTGGGCTTGCTTCATTTCCCGGAAAACCTCCTCGAGGCTTAAAGATCACGTTTGTTCGTCGGTTTGAACATTTTAAAAAGACGATTTTGTCTTTGGATCAGAAAATCAGCAGTTGTGTTGAATCAGAACCTTTTTTGGTTTAAATCAAGTTTCCTCCTCTTAATTAGTTGGAACGACGGCGATCTCGGCTCTAAGGCCTCTGGGAAATGGAGTCCGTGCTCATCCTCGGTCTCCAATGACAACGCCTCTTGTCTTTCCCGCATCGTATCGCGAACACCAGCCTCTTTCCTTTGTTTCAGAATGTACACGGGGGAAATGTTTCTTAATTCTCGGTGAGGAAAAAAAACATTTTTAAGAGAATTTGAAAGGTTTTATTTTTTATTTCTATGGCCAACCTGTAAGCTAGAAAAAGAAAAAAAATATGTGTTTGAACAGGTTTTGCAAAAAGTGTAAAACTTTTTTTTATTTCTTAATAAAAAATTTGTCTTCAGAAGAATGTCTGAGTTTTTTTCCCCACCCCCCATCAGTATTTAATTTCTGGCTGAACGATTGGGACACACACACACACACACACACACACACACACACACACACACACACACACACACACACACACACACACACACACACACACACACACACACACACACACACACACACACACACACACACACACACACACACCCTTTATCCATTTAAGGGTCGCTGGAGCCAATCCCAGCTGACATTGGGCGAGAGGCGGGGTTCACCCTGGACAGGTCTCCAGCCTATCACAGGGCCACATACAGACACAAACAACCATTCACTCTCACATTCACACCTACAGTCAATCTAGAGTCTCAATGAACCTGACCCCATTCTCATGTCTCTGGACTGTGGGAGGAAGACGGAGAACCTGGAGAGAACCCACGCACACACGGGGAGAACATGCAAACTCCACACAGAAAGGCCTTGGTCGGTTTGAACCGGGACTCGAACCCAGAACCTTCTTGCTGTGAGGCGACACGTTGACCACTACGCCACTGTGCCGCCCACACAGACCCATTCCACCCAAATTCACTTTGGGCCTTTGTTCATGAATGTAACTTGAAGTCATAACAGACTCTCCAGAGACAAAGTCATAAAGATTGATGTCATGTGGCTCTTGGTCGTGTTGCCCTGGGCGCCGCGAGCTCCGCAGGTTGTTCTGGAACAGAGTGTTCAGCTGCTCCCGGTCTCCGCGGACCGGAGCACATACCTGCGACCAAGGCCAAACAGTCTCGTTCTCACAGGAGAGAAATAAACGGACAAAGTGGTTCGATGACGTCAAGAGTCCTGAACAGTCTTTCTTTGCTCTTAACTAGAGAAAACAACAACACAGAACAATGTTGTTTTATATTTGTACACACTGAATATGCCTTATTATCTTTACATCTACGTCTTTGCATAATATTATGTCCTCTATCATTCACACGATTGGATTTGGGATTTTTTTTTGGTGTATCTTTTTTTCCCTCTGATTTCTTTTTCAGTTCCACTCCGGTCGTTTCTGTTAAAGTCGCTCAAGAAGTGTTGTTCTTCTTCTGTCTCTGTCCTCTCATGTCTGACATCGACTACAGCGACTTGTATCTGGTGTTTTCACATTCCTCTCCTGGAGGAGGAGATTTCTGTGTTTCACTTCTCTGAAATATGAAGTTCAAATGAATCCTGTTCAAGCTAGATTTGGTTCGTCACAAATACAGAAAACCAATCGCTGTCTGACCGGAAACTTCCAGAGGCAGCGAATCATGAGAGGACGGCAGGTGTGTCAGCAGACAGTTGGTGTTAGCATTAGCAGTTAGCATCATGAGAGGACGGCAGGTGTGTCAGCAGACAGTTGGTGTTAGCATTAGCAGTTAGCATCATGAGAGGACGGCAGGTGTATCAGTAGACAGTTGGCGTTAGCGTAAGCATTAGCAGTTAGCATCATGGAGACAACGGCAGGTGTGTCGGCAGACAGTTGGCGTTAGCATTAGCAGTTAGCATCATGAGAGGACGGCAGGTGTGTCGGCAGACAGTTGGCGTTAGCATTAGCAGTTAGCATCATGAGAGGACGGCAGGTGTGTCAGCAGACAGTTGGCGTTAGCATTAGCAGTTAGCATCATGAGAGGACGGCAGGTGTGTCGGCAGACAGTTGGCGTTAGCATTAGCAGTTAGCATCATGAGAGGACGGCAGGTGTGTCACCAGACAGTTGGCGTTAGCGTAAGCATTAGCAGTTAGCATCATGGAGAGGACGGCAGGTGTGTCAGCAGTCAGTTAGCGTTAGCATTAGCAGTTGGTGATGTTGTCTCTAACCATCTTGTTGATCACATTCTTCCACCGTCAACCTAGCACGAGCAGCTGTGGTGGGCGTGGCCTTTGTTATTTGCATATCATGAATATTCATAGTCTCAGAATTCCTCAGTGAGAGAGACAGTGGATGGTTTCAGACACATTTCAGAGGTGAACAATGTTAAACTAAATATTTGGGAACATCGTGTCTTCTTACTCGGCACTTCCTGTCTTCGTACCGTTTCCCGCCCTTGTGAATGTTTCCCCCTTTTTTCAATCATCCCGTCGTCTCTCGTGTGGGAAGTCTCTTTGTTCCCTTTGTCTTTTGTCGGTTCGTCGGTTACATTTCTTTTGGTTTCTGTTCTGTGTTGTGAATCTGTGACGTTGTTTCTGCTCTGCTCGGCATTTTCAGTTCGTCAGCCAGAGACCGAGTCGACCTTTGTGTCATTCAAGTTAACCTACAGTTTCCCAGCTGCTGGGTCTGTTTTTTGTCTCCATTTGGGTTTGTCCTGCTCCACAAACCAGAGAAATCCATCAATTCCCACAACGAGCAGCTCTGGGCGTCAGTGGAGAGAGCGAATAAGAATTCTCTCCCCAAAGCTCTTGAGGATTAATTCAGGAGTAACTAATCCTCAAAAGCAACTGACAATACAGTCAGACGTTTATCTTGTTTGACATCGAGACGCGTTTCGACCTGCAAATCACAACATGTGATTGTGTCGTTGGGTGAAAGTCCACACAACCTTTAAGACGGATCTAAAGTGAAAAGTCCTCCCAAACATTATTTGAAATATTAACTCTCAGGTTTATAATTGTGCTAAATACAACAATTTATTTACACATAGAACACACACAGATCATGTTCCAGTCCAATGTCCCGAGTCGTGGGAAATGTGGTGCGTTCCACCGACTGGTTCCCGACTCTTCTCTCCCTCCGTGTGCCGTCGAGGTGAGTTTTTTATTTTCAGCTTTTAAGGAATATTTTGTCCAAAGTTCAGGGTTTGTGTTGGCTTCACTCTTTTGGCGGATCAACATGCGGAGGCGAAGCGAAAAACATCCAAGTCTCCAAACTTCCCAAACCAAACAAAGAGGAAACCAAAACACAAATCACTTCCCTTAAGCTCCTGTAACCACTGACAACAGGAGGGGGGAAAGAAAATCAGTGCAAACAAATCCCCAAACCCTCCGGACGAACTGAAGCAAGCGGCTCTGCAGTGAAGCTGCTGGAAAACCTCCTGGAACATTTTGACCCCCGGCGTCGGGAAGCGAAGGCTCAGACGTGTGTACCCGACACTACTGTAATCTCCCCCCTTCCATATCTGTGCGGCGCCGTTGTTTTCTCCTATCGAATCGGATCAACTGACGATTCCCACGAACGTCATCGCTGTGCTATATTTACAGTGCGACATTAAATCCTCATTTAAAAAATGCTCTGTTTACGTTTCACAGTGAAGTCCTCGGTTGAACACAGGAGGCTCTTCCAGACACTCTAGTCCTTGTTCATCAACCTCAAAGCTGCAACGCTAATGACTGTTGTGGTTATTGATCCCGGCTCGGCAGGAAGTCATACGGTGTTTTGTCGGTTCCAAGCTGCTGTTGGATGAAAACAAATATTGCTGTTGTGTCGCTGCGGAGCTTTAAATAACTTTAAATAACCGGCGCTCCAGAGAAAGAAACGCACCGCTGACATTTTCCATTCTCCGCCTGCCAGCGGCCAAGAATAGACTCGTATGGCTGCTGAGAAACGTCTCGCACCGATTCGTCTTCGGGACAGTTTGTTGGCGTCCGCGCAAAAGCAAAAACAGAATCTGTGGGGTTTTTTTAGATGAGTTTTTCGTGGAGCTTTCTGCTTTTTTGTCGTGCGAGTCAGAAATAGAACTGGACAGGAAGTGGAAGTGGAAGGCAAGATGGATGACGTGTCCCACCCAGGATGTTGTGGTTACTTCAGAGACACCGTGTGCTGCATGTTTTCCCCGTTTTGTTCTTGCACATTCTTTCTCGCCCCCATAAGCTCCCATCACCCTCTCCTCTGCAGATCGGCTGCAGACGTCCACTCAGGTATAATCCACGTTATAGAGACACGATCGCACTTCGACTGGCGTGTGTAGCTGTGTGTCTACAGTTGTTGGTTGAAGTCCAGTCTTTGAAGGCGTCGTCTGGTCTTCAGGTCTGTACCCGTCACTCTCGGGGGAAAATCACGATGACAATCTAGATATGGCTGAGACGCTGTTTTGACTGCTTGTGTCAATGTACGTGGGAGCGTGAGAATGTACAGTATGCAAAACAAAATGAACCCTTGTGCAGAAACAGCGGAGGGAGGAAAACCACGTGTCGCACACAGAGGCAGCGACACAGAGCACAACAAAAACATGCAACATTCTCCGATAAGATGGGAACATTACTGCTGCACGCTTCACTGTATGAGCGTCGCCCTCCGTCCACGTACCTCCTTCCTGGCTGTTGGTGACATTCCGGGGAACTACGCAAAAGGATCAGGGGCTTTATGTTCGCGGGCTTTCAAGACTTAATGATGCAAATGACCTTCGAATATGTAGATATCAACATTCATGTGCATTTCATTGCATTTTGGTGCAGATTTTTTCCGCCCTGTCAGGTGCAGGTTTTTTAAGTTTTAAACCAAATTAGCCATCGCTGTTTGAGACAGCAGACTTAAGTTAGCTAGCTTAAACAAATAAACACAATTTAAGTATATATTTAAAACATAGCAGCACATACAGATTATACATCATAAAACTTTGAACAGTTGGTCCTGCCCTCACTTTGCTGCTCTGAATTCACGCCAAAGAGTGATGTCACTTCCTGAATGTGGATTCATGGGAATTGTAGGCTTTTTTTTACAGCAGGTACACACAGTTTTATCATAGAATAAATAAATTATAAATATTGTTTCCATGTATCTTTCTTTATAATATCTCATATTCCCTTTGCCTATTCAATTGATTCAAAATGGATTCCTACATGTTTGACACATTCCTGAAATCTTGATGGAGAACTAGTGCACAAGGAAAGATTTAGTCACATTAACGTGGCGTATTGGCACAAGTTCAAAAATGATTTGTGTTACATTAAAGTAAAGTAAACCAAAATAACGACAGAACCCCTCAATAAAATTAGACGTTTTTATTTTTTCTCATGTTGTTCTCGAAAAGAGAAGTATAGCAGTACACTCTTTGTTTCATAGAAAATGAGCAAAAACAAAAGAGACAAAATGACAACAACAACAAAGTTATACATTTTATTTTCCCTTTTTCGTAATTTTTGTTTTGTATTTTCTTCCCATGTTTTTTCCGGAAGAGTGATGTTTTCTTAGAAAAATACTATATTACATAGAATAGAACTTTACACAATCTGAAAAAAATACACAATGTCAACACATCGCATACGTTACACAATGACCCAATCCAGAACCGTACGACGGCTTGACGCCACCCGTCAACACGTCTTTTAAAAAATGGATTTTAATGTTAAAAGAAAGTCAGAAAAAACTAAAACTAAAATATGTCAAAAGTTACCGTACCATGTAATTATCAGGAATGGGAAGCAAATATTGGAGAAACTTGCATGAGTAACAGACCATTATTACTAATTAGCAAATTTTTCAAAATATGCAACAAGACATATTTTCTCTTTGTGACGTAGAAGTTTCATATGGTTACCTAGCTAACTGTAGAGTCAGTTCAGGATAAAAATGGTTGATTAGTTGGTCACAAACTATGGTAATAAATAAGATAATAATTACATGTAGTAAATTAACTTAAATGTTGATGTAAAGCTACACTATGGTTAGCTAACTGTGATTTTCTGGGGAGTAGCCAAGTTGCTAAGCAACCAGATACTGTACTAACTCAATGATTAGCTAAATTAATCATCGCATATAGCCGCCATCTTCGTAGAAATAAGCTAATGGTGAGTTAACGAGGTACTGTCTCTTAAAATGTATATTTAGTTATTCATTATAGCTGTAACCATTAGCAAAGAGCTAACGTTTACAGCAGCTGACTAAAGGCGAGACGGTTGGTTGTAAGTTAAGCTAATGGTTAGCTAACAATTCACCAAAGTTTTCCAATGTCTGGGCAAAGCTAATGCTAAGCTAATCAACTGTTACCAGTGGTTTTCTTGGTGTTAGGTGAGTTCACTACGTCAAGTGCAGTTATGTGACCAGATAGTTTTTATTAGGATGAAAATGATCTGTCTTGGTCGTATGAAGCAAAGTCAGAATTCTGCAGAGCCACTTTAGCAAATATATTCCCAGCAGTAGGAACCTCGACGTGTGCTTGGTGCCCAACACGACCTCGTCATGGACAACACACACATTTCTCCAGGCTCGTTGTCATAACTGGTCAAGAAAAATCTCCTCCTCTTGGTATAAGACACTGGGTGTTTTTTTAAAACTTATATATGATCCAGAATATTAAGAACACAGTATATCTTGTGTAGTAGGGGGAGTGACAGGCGAGTGACTCACGGTAATAAAATGCTTTTCTCCCGCTGAAAGATTTAAATACTCACTAATTTATAAGAATATTAACTTAAAAGTATTACAGTGTCAGTCCTACATTTTAATCAACACTTAAAGATGTAAATATGCATTTGTAACATAAAATAAAACCACGTTAAGATGATACATGTTGTTTTTTTAAATTTCTCTTCTGTTACGGTTCCGGATTGGACTTGAACTGACCTTTGACCCAGAAATGCATAGGGAGTATGACTGACCACTGACGTATTTACATACATACACATAGAAACCGACAGAACAGTTTTGTTTGGAAGGCTTTTCTCAGCAATGTCTGTTGCTTTTGTTTCTTTTCCTTTTTTTTTTTTTGTCGCTTTACAAAACATCTGGATTTTTCATTTCCTTTTTTGGCCACTTGATGTTGCGTAAAAAAAACAACACTCAGACAAGTTTTTTTTTTTTGTTTTACCGTTGTACATGGAAATACTTACAGTGCATGGTATTCAACAGTGTGCTTCTCTTTTTGTAGTAAGTGCTTGGAAAGAGGTTGCAGTCCCCTTAAAAGTTAATATGAAAATTTTTACTTTCTCTGACAAAAGTCTGAGAGTCTGTGCTGTTTTCAGTCTCGTCAGGGGGAAGAAGGTGAACAGCCCTGAAGAATATCACCACTGTACAATGAAATGTACACCACCTAGCTCTCTCTCTCTCTCTGTGTCTCACACACACACACACACACACACACACACACACACACACACACACACACACACACACACACACACACACACACACACACACACACACACACTCATGTTAAAAATGCTTGGTCATGCTCATACGCGCTGGAAAAGAAAAACGCAGCCATCCGTAGATACACACATGTACATATACATACATATATATAAAGTGACACACACACACAGGCTTCCTCAGTCACACAGACACACACACACACACATGCGGGTGTTCTCATAGGGGGCAGCTGGTTTCTAGCTGTCTTATGTAACAATGTGAGCAAAGAGTGAGAGAGAACAGAAGTTGTGGTTGTTCCTGTTCTCTCTTTGTCTCTCACATACACACACACACACACACACACACACACACACACACACACACACACACACACACCCCACACACACACACACACACACAGTTCTGTCTATCGTCACACACAGGAACATGCATATGAAAATGTGACTGTCCGACCGGTGCGCGCGCGCGCACACACACACACACACACACACACACACACACACACACACACACACACACACACACACACACACACACACACACACACACACACACGTGAATGTGCTCGGACAGCTGCAGTGGGAAGTGCAGCTGCAGCCGCTCCGACTTGTGTAGATCCACAGTTGATCTGGGCGAAGAGAAACAGAGAAGGGTTTTGGCAGCCGGAGACGGAGCGTGATGAGTAGAGGTCACTAGATGACCGTCACCGCGAGGGTGGCGCTATTCGACGCACCTCGCGTCGGGATCTCGCTCGAGAACCGTTCGTACAGTACGTGAGAAACAGCATGTGTTGTGAGCTCCTTTCTCCAGAATAAAACCAACAACCAAACGTGAATCAAAAGGGTTAAGACACGTGCACACTCTCACTGTGTAAAACCGTACAGTACAGTACAGTAGGTGTGGCCACTTGCAGTTTGGCACAAATTTGATCTTAACGTTTGCAGATGACACGACGAACTCTCTCTGCTCCGGACGGGAGCGTTCGCCACCGAATCCGTCCAAAGTGCTGTGGGTCTGTGGTGAAGATAACTTCCAGCATTTGTTCTGTGAATGCTCTTTAAGAAACCTTGATTACAACGGAGTGCCTGTGAACCGTGTCGCCTCCTACAGTGAAGACGATGCTACTTGGTGAGTGCTGGACCTCAGGAGCGGCGTCCTGGGTGCGACCCGCCTCTCGTGTATCCAGTTGTACAGTAACGTTCACTCACAACCAAACTCAACTTGCTTAGTCCTGCTTCTGAATTTTTTTGAAGCATTAGATGCTAAACTGCATCTTGCAGAAAGCGTAGCGTTGCTGCCGTTAAGCGACGCAGCTTCCGCTCAGGATTTTGGTTCTCGTGTCATCGTGTCCTTATGGACCTTATGGATCTTATGTAACGCGTTCGTCTCATGTAAAGATTAAACATGTTCCCGTTGGCTTTTCATTATTTTCTGCCGTCTCTTTTCATCGGAGACTTAAACGTCTTTAGCTTGTGCAGAGTGAAACATACGTTTTTTTATTATTTTGTTTTGTTTATATTTCAAAAAAAAAAAAAAAAGCCACACAGCAGAGTTAATGGCATAAATGTGTTGTTTTTTTACGAACGCGATCAAACACTTTCCCTTCAATAATTCCAATTGAACAAAGGAGTGTTGGGGTTGCTATGACATCATTGTCTTGACCTTGTTAATTGCAAGAATTCTGATTGTCCTTTTGATATTTTTTGAAAATCACCATGCTGACCTTGCGATGTCCAATGAAGAAGTCGCCTGGACGGCCGAGGAGAAAGCTGGTAATCGTTTTGGAAGCAGGAGCCCTCGAGCAGAATCTCAGCAAGGACGTACGTCTGACTCCATCCCAGTCTCATTCCCAAGAAGTAATAACATCTGAAATCTGAGCAAGGCAATCTCTTCATCGATTCACTTTCACCAGGAAAGTTTCACTGAACAACATCGTGGTATAATAAGGCAGATTCCGTCCGGCACCAGCTGACGGGAACATTTCTATATATACTGTAAACCCGTGGCCTGGCGTTAAAGAGCAGCAGACATTACCTCGCTCACATTGCCGGTTTGTTTGTAAAGTAAAAATCACGATTTTTCTTTTAAACAATCCGGATCAGTTGAAATTTTCCTGGTTTGATGTTGGTGAAGTTTGTTGGTGAGACCGGCGGCTGTGATGGAGGCGTTGGATCCTCTGGTGGTTTCACGTAGAAACTGTGAGAAGGGGAGGGGGGGCGACCATCAGCATGCAGGTGTGTGTGTGTGTGTGTGTGTGTGTGTGTGTGTGTGTGTGTGTGTGTGTGTGTGTGTGGTGAAGTCAAATTATTGCAAGCCGGTGGACAGAGTGTTTGAGCCAGTTCCAACTTCATCACCAGTTGTACAGTACGTCTGTGGCAGAGAGAGTGCGTGTGTGTGTGTGTGTGTGTTACAGGTGGAGTGGGTGGTCCAAGGTGTTGTTGTTGTCCTCCGGGTCGTCGTTGGCCAGCGGGTTGCGGCTGATGACCAGCTCCAGTCGGTCGCCGGCCTCCGTGATGAGCGGCACCGCCAGGCAGCAGTCGAAGTCCCTCGTCCGCACGTGGTTCACCTGCACAACGACAGGGGGCGCTCTCTGGTGAAAGCTCGGCCGACACTGACAGACAACAGCGACCGTTGCCTTCGATGAAAGGATAATTTTCCGATTACAAGCCGGGTCTTTTGTTTTTTGGCAAAGCGGTCGTGTCAGCTGACGACGAGGAAAAGTCCCGTCGGGGGAAAAATCTGTCCTGACTCTCGGAATGTTTGGTCTAGTTTGCGAGGTCCTAAATGTTCTGAGACAGAGACAGAGCGTTTCTATGGAGACACGTGATTCTGACGGTTAAACACGTCGCTCCGACCCGGCTCTAACCCCATCATGCACTGACCACTTGTTGATCTCTGTCACGAACCAGACATCTCCTCAATACATTGAGCTGCTGTGATGAGAGTGCTCCTGCTCAAGACGCCCACGGTCTCCGCCCTGCTGATTCCACTGCATCATTCTCTCCGTCACATGAACATGCGGCGATCGTGCGCCTTTTTATAGAACGCGCCCTCCCTCACGAGTCTGGGACTCGCGGAGGTCAAAGCTGCTGACGCTCCGCTCTGCTCTCCTGCAAATGAACAGCTGGATGCAGATCAGGTGATTACACTGATGGATTCCACTCCTGTGCTCAGCCATCAAGAGTCCTGCTTCCTGCCCCTGACCGTGGGACCAGGCGCCACATCCTGTCCCTTGCATGTATCTGTCTTACCTGCAGGATCCTGTCGTAGGGGCTGAGCCCGGCTCGGTCAGCTGGTCCATCGGGTCTGATCATGTTCACGTAAACTCCTTTCTCCAGGAAGCCGTCCGACACGCTGAAGCCGAAGTCGTCGCCCTCCGGGTCCTTTATCACGGTCACCTGCGGAAGGGAAACAAGGAGACGAGGTCGGCTCGCTGACATTTTGATATTTCCGTTCAGACATGGATGAGAGATGGGACTAATTATTTTCATTTCCAGGTGTTGAATGTTGGCTTGGTCTGTCGGGGACTTGACTTTGATTCCAACTTGATTTTTGACATTGAACCATTTCTTTTTGAAAGAAGTGTGACTTCTGTGTGAGTCTGTCTTGAGACTTGACTTCAGGCCCAGAGGTGAGAGTTCCTGCAGGTTCCACCATCATACGTCCAGAGGAGCAAGGCCTAGAAGTAATCGTCATTGTTTGACATTTCTTCAGTCACTCCCTGGAGTACATACCAACAATTTGTAATAATATCTTGTGTGTGCTTTTCCTCCCATCGGCACTCTTGTCTGACCTTTTGTCACGTTCAGCTTCATGTTCAGAGGTTTGTTGGAGGACGTGTTCGTTCAGATAAGCACCGCATGAACCCGTGCGAGCGACGCAACTCAATCATCGTCGTGAACGCACCATGAGACCCGGAAGAATCGACGATACGCATACAAATTGTGACCTTTGTGTTATGATGTGCTACTTTATGCTGCATCACTTCACTGAAGCATGATTGAAACGCATGGCGGACCGCTCCTGAACCCGCCCACTGTGCAATAGTGAACGAGATAAATGCAAAGATGTCTGTTCTTACAATTGGTTAATGAGAGCCAGATGTTCTGACCTGAAATAGCAAAGAGCTAAAAAAGACAGAATGTGAAATATGAATATTGTATGATCCTTTAATGAGGCACCATTTAAAGACTGTTACATTCTGGCCGTGGGCCAATGAGCCCATCAGTGAAACAGCCAATGATTTCACTCGAGTCTACTTCCTCCATTAAGATAACAAATGTATTTCTCAACCGTTCGCCAGCAGCCTGCGGCGGAACCGTCAAACTTCACCGGCGCCTCCTGTCCCTCTTTCTGGACGACGGAAATGAAATGTGTGGGAGAAAAGAATCACGCCTGACGAGAGGAGTCCTGGCGTTTCCGTCACGTCGACTTCTCACGACCCGTCAGGCTGCCGGCACACTGACCACTGCTGCCGGGCCGGTGCCAGACGAGGGATTTGTCAAGAACGTTGCGTAACTCCCCCCCGGACAACAAGTCCACATTCCTGTTCTGTTGCCTTCGAATCTCCAACTAGATGAGATGTGTGGATCTGTATATTTCAGAGGAAAGAACCAGACAAGCGGCGGAGGCTCACTTCCCCCTGATCCCAGTTCTAAGCATGAACGTGGACGAACCTCCTCGTCCCATCAACATTTAATCCGGAGAACAGACGCCACTCCAGGAGACTCTTCCTCGGCCGGAGGTTTGAACTCACTTTGTGCAGTTCCAGAGGCGTCGGGGACAGAATCCCCTGCATCTCCTCTTTGATCCGACGGGACTCCCACGTCCTCTCCGACACCCTCAGCGAGGCCTTGGACTTGGGCTCGTGGTGCAGCAGCGGCGATTGGTGGTCGTGGTGGAGGTGCGCCTCCTGGCTGAAATGGATGTCCTGGAGCAGGTGGGCGTCTGAGAGGAATCACACATTCACTTGGTCAACGGCACTTTTAACACATGGCGGCAAAAAATGTTCTGTCCCGATCTGCCACTGACCTTGGTGGAGTTGGGCCTCCTCGTGCAGGTGGGCCTCCTCGTGCAGGTGGGCCCCCTGGTGCAGGTGCGTGGCCTGGTGCAGGTGCAGGTTTCCCTGGAGCAGGAGGGAATTTCTCCGCAGTGGGCTCATCCTGCTGTGGCTCATCATGGGCTCAACCGCAGTCTTGTTCGCGCCATCGACGCCCAGACTGATGGCCGTGCCTGTCATGATGGACGCCTGCACAAACACGTCACTGTTCGATTTCTGTAGTTCGTTAAGGAAGGATGCTAACATGTAAGTGTTAGCCAGGGGTGGTTGATCAAGGGAGGATGCTAACATGCTAACTGACCTCTATCTCTCTGAGGAGCTCTGATTGGCCGCAGGTCTCCAGGTCCTCGAGCGCCTGACACCAGAAACTGTCGTCGGGGTCCAGCAGAATTCCGTCTGCTTGTTGGCCAATGAAGCTGTCGCACACAAAAAACCCTCACAAATTCAATTTTAAAAAACGGCTGCTTCACAAACAAGTCGTGTCTGGATAATAAAAAAAAAGACACAATTTTTTTCGAGATAAAACAAACCAACTCTTTTGACTCAATCTTGGACGATCTTCCTCGTCACGTACTCGTAAACTGCTTTTTCTCTATTCATGAATACGTACTGTCTCCAAATCAAGGCATGCAACATTTCTCTTCCTCACACACGTGACATGTATTAGTAAGCTGCTATGACCACAGAGCGTTGCCAGGACAGGAAGAGACTATTCGCTCGGGTTAAATCCAACATGAGTAATCTTTTCTTCCTTTTTTTTTTACACTCAATACCCTCGACTGACCAGATTAGTTCACTTTCACTGTGCAGATCATTTTTTTTTCTCCCTGTTCCTTTCCTCCCCCATCAGTGTTATATAACCCCAGCCAATGTTGCTGGCCTCACAAGGCTTAACCTCCTGACGCACACACACACACACACACACACACACACGAACAGACACACACTCACACACACACACACACACACACTAACACACACACACAAACACACACGCACACACACACACACACACACACACACACAAACACACGCACACACAAACAGACACACACACACACACACACACACACACACACACGAACAGACACACACTCACACACACACACACACACACACACACACACACACAAACACACGCGCACACACACACACGCACACACACACACACAACCACACACACACACGAACAGACACACACACACACACACACACACACACACACACAAACACACACACACACACACATGTACACACACACACACTGACAAACGCACACACACACAAACACACGCACACACACGAAGACACACACACACACACACACGAACACACACACACACACACACACACACACACAGACAAACGCACACACACACACACACACACACACACGCACGCACGCACGCACACACACACACACACACACACACACACACACACACACACACACACACAGACAAACGCACACACACAGACACACACACACACAAACATGAACACACAAACACACGCACACGCACACACACACACACACGGAGACAAACGCAAGCACACACAAACACACACACACACACACACATGTACACACAAACACACACACACACACACACAAACACACACACACACACACACACACACACACACACACACACACGAACCCACAAACACACACACACACACACACGAACCCACAAACACACACACACACGCACAGATCCCCCGTCACCCTCGCTGACGTCCTGACTCAAACATTCTCACACACTCTTGGTGAAGCCGCGAGCATCACTAACCACAGAATCGATCGCATCCCTCGGTTTTCACGCCGGGAATATTTGCTCGTAGCAAAAACTAGAATTATCTGAATGTGAACATTCTCCAGACTTAGAAGATTTGAAGCTCTTGTCAGATTTAAGACATTTTCAAAATTGAATATTGTTTGGTGTTGGGCTGCTGGTTGAGCGAGACACTCGCATCATCATATTATAACTTTGCATTGGAAAACGAGTGAAATACCAGGAAACGATCTAGACTTGTCCCGTCCTACCCCGGTGGTTTGTCCCAGTCGTCCTCACTGAACCCTCCGTCGCTGAAGGGGTAGTTCTTCCGGTGACCAGGAGGAGGAGGTGTGGTGCTGCGCTGCTGCTGCTGCTGCTGCTGCTGCTTGGCGCTACGCCACTCGTGAGGGTGGAGGGCGATACCGACCGCTTGGTTGTTGTACGTACCTACACAAGTACATGGGCATATAAAGATTTCATGGAAGCAAATCTCACCACTCAGTCCTTCGCAAAATGTTAACGAGGGATTTTCCAGAGGTTTAAGGAACAGATTAGTCTGGAACTGCCAGACCAAGTCCCACGTGCGAGAGCAAACAAACATGAGCTCCCTGTTCTTAAAGCTGCAGTGTGTAATATTTAGAAGAACTTATTCGCAGAAATTTCATATATTGTCCATAACCATGTGTTCATATAAGAGTTAGATATAGTTCCATGAGACGGACCGACCGACCTCCGTGTGAGTCTCCATGTTTCTACGTCCTGTTGAATACGGTTGTTGAACTAAACGTTCCAGAATACGTTCCGTTCACGCTGCCGGAAACAGGAAATGGAATCGGAGGTGCGCCGCCATAAAGTGTCCCCTGTCGGTCGCTCAGTTGGTTGCGGTTTGCAACTTAACCACCAGATGGCGCCAGAAAATTACAGACATTACACACTGGGGCTTTAAGTTTCCAGACGACTGACATAATACAATATTCATGTTTTTTTTCTCTCCATCTTGTGCAAATGTTAGTTGTGTGAATATGCTTTGTGGTGTGCGTGTCCATGCTGACCTCTCAGTCTGCAAGTGTTATTCCACCACGTACCCTGGCTGCCATAGCCGGCGTCCTGCCCGGAGCCGTCCCATGACTCCATGGCGGAGTCCACGCTGGGTATGGTTGTGGAGTACAGCTCGGACAGCTTGTTGGTCTGCTGGCTGTCCGTCAAGTCGTCGTCCTCGGTGTCACTCAGCTCGTTCTCCGTCGCGTCGTCCGCCTCCGCCGCTTTGCGCTCGTCCACGTCTTGGGGAGAAGAGGTTTGTCCGATCAAAATTATCATCAATTAGAGAAAGATGACAGGCCTCTGGATTGTTAACATGTTTAGTACAAAGATCGCAGTCGGGCAACATGACATCATATTCTCAAAGTAACACGCAGTTGAGAATTGTTTTGGTTTGTGAGCGGCCATTTTGAAGCCTCGGCTTTGGTATTTTGTTCGGCGCCATCTTGTTTTTTTTGTATTATAACTTCTATAGGAACAACTAGTGGAGTCGCCCTCTGCTGGTCATTTCAAATAATAGCTTTCAGGCATGTCCACTGTAGCTTCCCTTTCTGGATCCGGTGACTACATCCACTTTCATATATACAGTCTATGAAATGAAGTACAATCGTGTGAAAAACGTTTGCAGGGAATCTGGTTTCACTGTCTAATATCACTGAGCAGCTCGGTCTCGGTCTTTCCAGAATATAAGGCCCAAGCGGTGCAGTCGAAGTTGCCAGGAAATGTTCTCACACTTACTGTCGAGCAGTTTCTTGATTTTGAGCGTGACCGTCTCTCCGGCCATCTGCAGCAGGTGGATGGCTTCGCTCAGCGGTTTCCCTTTCAGACTGACGCTGTTGATGGCCAGGATCCGATCCCCGACGTGAATCGCCCCCGTCCTGGACACACACGAGCAAAAAACATCACGCATCCTCACACGGACAGCAGCGGTACGTAGATCCTCCGGGAAGATGGACTTCTGACCCTTCACAGGGAAAGGAAAAAGGAAATCTTCCTCAACAAACGTGGTCAATATTGAAACAAAACCAAAATCGATTTCCAACCTGCAGATCAGTTCAATACACAAACTGAACGGACATGTTCTTCTGGCTGCAGCCAGGTTTCAGTCATGAAGAATGAATCACAGTGATGATCAGTTATCACATCATTCACTAACAAAGACTTAGATGGGAGTGACCTAATATTTAATAATCCACATTTGATTTTAGGTTCATTTATAGGCCTCGTGTTGATCTTCATGAGATCCGTGTGAGTCACACCTCTTTTATTCACCCGTGGTTCCGATAGTTGAAGTGGTCGTGGGGCAGAAACAGTTTCTATGGGTGTTGTGGGGACGACCGCTGTAATAGAAGCGCAGAGAAGCGTGTAAGACTGCAACTCTGAGATGTCACGGGTTTGACCGAGTCGGGTTCCTACAAATGAGAGCTGCACCATCCAAGGTCGGATGAACGGCGTCTCTCCGCAAAACAGTCCTCGATGTCGCTGCGTGCTTCCACAGAGGCGTCCTTCATCTCCAGCTCTCATCTCACCTGCCTCATATCACACGTGCATATTTCACATATGCGATGAGAGAAGCGGCTGTTTTTTTATGACGGGGACAGAACGAAGGAAAGAGAAGAAAACGGGTCGGCGCGGATGTTTTCCACCGAGTGCACGGATGCACCGGCGGTCGCGTCGTCTTCATCTCTGCACTTCGCTCCGAGTGGAGCCGAGCCCCATTTATTTATAGAGCTTTTAGCAAACAGGTCCAAACAAAGTGCTTTAATCGACAAACAGTTCTGAACAATTACATCACAAACGGCAAGAAACGGGGTCACAGTGTGTGTGAGCAGTAAGCTGTAAGCTGCCTCACTGTGTGTGTGTGTGTGTGTGTGTGTGTGTGTGTGTGTGTGTGTGTGTGTGTGTGTGTGAAGTTACACGTGAGCTGACATTTTGTCGTGTGCTCGACTGGATGGAAGCTGAAATTCCCCGGAGGACGATTATGAGTCAGGGAAACATTATGTCATTATGTCATCTTCTGCTCAGTAACACGATATCTGGTATGATCATAACTTCTATATGTATTTATATCTCCACCACTCATCAAGACACTTAGCTTCTCACGTTACTGTACTAATTTCCTAATTGATCATTTAATTACTTAATAACACCAATAGAAACTCTTGGAGTCATCAGAACGTTGACGTGTATATTTGAGATATCGCTGCAGTATCAATCATTTTTCACAAATATGCAAATTGGAAATCGTGCGTCTCCTCGGGCACGACACGCCCCCATGCCCACATTCCTGAGCAGCGCCGCCGTTACATAACACTGCAATAACTATCATATTCATTGAATTATTCATATTATTTATCAGGCTACGATACAATCTTTTTTTTTTCCACTTATATTTAGTTGAAGAACTTTATTTTTGACCTCTTTTGCTTATTTTTTATTAGACAGTTGGCCATTTTCTATATTTTCCTTTGTATATCTGATTTGAGGATGACACCTCGTCTCGTTCTTTGTGTGAACATTGACAGTAAAGATCTTGAATCTTGTCCTTGTCTCCTGTTACTGACAAGAAAAATATGTAGACTTTGTTGTTTTGAATTACCTTCAGTCTTCTTGTGTTTAAAAAAACAAAACCTTTCTGATTATTTTTAGATTTATGCGAAAATACATGAAATGTCCGATGTGGTAGTCAAACTTAAGGACTCCACTGTGTGTGTGTGTGTGTGTGTCTGTCTGTCTGTGTGTGTGTGTGTGTGTGTGTGTGTGTGTGTGTGTTTGTGTGTGTGTGTGTTTGTGTGTGTGTGTGTGTGTGATGAGAGCTGCTGCTGCTCTCAAGGGGAAAAAAAAGGTCACGACCCTTGACCTACGGTCCGAGGCCTCTGGGTGTCGTTGGTATTCCGAGGAGCGACGGTCGGACTGTCCTCGCTGCCGGGGGCCTGTTTATTCTGTTTGATTAAGTATGTGACTCACGTGTCTGCGCATTAATTGTAAAAGTGTTTCCTGGATTTCAGTCTGGGTCGCGTTCGGGGACACGATGAACACACACGAGTCGACGCCTCGGCCGTCACGTCAGGTCGGTGGTTCTCCATTCGTCCGTTGGAGCAGCTCCGTGTCAGAAGGTAAGTGATTTCAGAATCCTCTCGTAAGTTGGAGCGAACACAAACTTCTACACATGCAAAGTACAAATACCTGCAACAAGACGAGATGAGCCGAGGGTTTTGAGGAATAACACACGTCCAGGTGCTGGAGCGAAATATATCAAATATACATCCTGAAGTATGTGAAACCCGAGCAAACCGAAAATACTCAGCTTGAGGCCACACATCTCAGAACACATCAGACTGTGTGTGTGTGTGTGTGTGTGTGTGTACCTCTCGGCCAGGCCTCTCTTTGTCAGGCCAGATATAGTGATGGGGTCGAAAGGCTCCTCGGTGCCTGAGATGGTGATGCCCAGAGGGCCTCCGTACCGCTTCAGCTCCACCGTGTAGATGATGCTGCCCGACGTCTCCTGCTCGTCTGGTACACACACACACACACACACACACACACACACACACACACACACACACACACACACACACACACACACAGTGTATGTCATTCTACTGTATCAGCTATAAAGACAGGATGATGATAATAATTGACATGTCTGACACACAAATTTTCGTTTTGCAAATGTTTCCGCGTGATGAGATCACAGAACACAAAGTAAATTCAGAGACACACGTACACGAAGTTCACGTCGCTCGCGCTGGGATCTCAAGGCTAACTGGCTTTAGCGACATCGCATTGCGTGGATATTTCAACTCCAATATTTCGACACGAGCAAAGTGACGTCGAAATCCACGTGCGTCGCCTCATGCATCGACTTTGTGTCTCATTGCGTGGAGAAATTTGCGTCGCGCTCAGTATGAACCACAGTAACACATGAAAGGTCACTCGGTGACACCAGAGGTCACTCGGTGACACCAGAGGTCACAACGACCAAATCAAATATTTGACATCATTCACCGACCTTTTTTTTAATACATTGATGGAAATGTTGTAAACACGGTCGAGTGTCTGATATCGTTTGTCTGCTGATTCCCTTATGAATGAATAGAAATACGTTGTGTATATGAAATATCATTTATATGGTATGTATATCGTTATTAGGTAATTTATTAATTTGAATACACACACACACACACACACACACACACACACCCCTCTCATTCTCAAGTCATCACTGGTGAAATACACAGTTTCCATGGCAACCGAGGAGAAGACTGCCTCATCATTATGTGTGTGTGTGTGTGTGTGTGTGTGTGTGTGTGTGTGTACATACATTCATGCTGTTGTGATGGTCCACGTCAGGGTCTGTAGTATTTCAGTGAGTATTTCAGCAAAGACACACACACATTTGTGTGTGTCTTTGCATGGAGTGTGTGTGTGTTTATAGCCTCTGAGTCATAATCTAACACGATTACACAATCGCTCTATCCCTCCTCTACATCACATCACATAATCACAACGCACAGAGGAACAGAGAGACGCCTCTTCACTGTAACAACAACAACAAGTCGCACGCGTTCGCTCAACTCGTCCAGTCACACAGATCCAAGATGGCGGCTGTAAGACTGTTAGAACACGTGACCACTAGCGACCACACGGAACCTTCCTCATCTGGATCAAGACTCCATGTTGTTCGTGATGCACAGACTTGATGTGTTGTTGTATTATAACTGCAATTATTATCATTATTATTATTTGGGTTTTTTTATCATCTCGCACTGGATCTAAATGTCGTTCTCTCACAGTTTCTTTCTCACTGGGATCAACAACGATGAGTCGTCCTGTGTTTTATTCCAGAGGAAGACATTTTACATCTGGAGCAGATATCACTGAGCGGTGGACAACATCGCCACCTGGTGGCCAACCACTGTCATTGCAGCTCTCTTTTAAATATGATTCTTATTCGTATTCTTATTATTGTGATCTTGTTGACTGATCCATCATTTACCAGAGTTGTCTTCATCTTTGCGGATCTTCAGTTTGACGAGCTCCTCACACTGATGGAGGATCTGCTCCGCGTCGTCTTTGGAGCAGTTCTCCAGCCGGATGTTGTCGATGGCCAGCAGCTTATCGCCGGGCTCCAGAGTTCCTGTTCTGAAGGGGGGTAAACGGATTAGTTTGAATCATGTCACACATAATGTACGACCCTAATATTAACTAAGTATAAACATAATAGAATAGAACAGAAAGGCCTGTGTGAGGTACCTGTGGGCCATGCTGCCCTTCTTGATGTCAGAGATGATGAGGGGCTCCCCTGGCTTCTTACTGGCTGCGGAGGGAGATGACATCACTTTGACGCAGAAGCAATAACAACAAAGTATAACGTACTGCTGCTGTTTATTATGGTCATAATATTTATTATTTACAATATGTATGCATATATATTATTTTTGCTCCACATCCATACATCACTGTACTTATTAATCACATTTTTATCCAAACCACTGCACATTCTTAGCCTCTTTTATATATAATGAACAGTATAAAGCTTTTTTTTTAACAGTCTTCTGTAAAGTTATTTCTTTCAATACTTTTATTGTATATTATTCATGGATTCCTTTTGACTCTTGGTGACGCCGTAACAAGTGAATTTCCCCGGTGCGGGATTAATAAAGTCTCATTTTATCTTATTTTATTCCCTATGATAGAGATTTAATTTGACTTTGTGTTTTAATCACTACAGGTATAAAAACATTTTCATCCTTCCTCAGTACTTGTGTCTGTAAAAATTATATTTAACATGAGATTAGTGCAGAGACATTCTCAAATAATTCATGCAAATAATGGATTTATTCTAGATTTAGACCCTTGTTGATAAATTTAATTTTTAATTGATGTTACTCATTTTCTCATTGGTGACGCCATGTTACAGGGACAATCATTGTTTCCTGTTGTTACCATGACAACAATTAACAGAAGTTAGCAGTGATAAATATATTTTTAATTTTTTAATATTGCACACGTGTTCACAAGCAGAACTAAATTTCAGAAGAACTGTCCAGAGATTAGAGACGATACATGTACAGTATGTGGAGTAAGTCACCGTGTCCTGCTCTGTGACAACCAGAAGATGGCGCCATTGCACCATCCACTTAATCAGCATATTCATTTATATATATATATATATATATGTATATATATATATATATGTGTGTGTGTGTGTGTGTGTGTGTGTGTGTGTGTGTTCTACCACTGATGGTGAGCCCCAGCTCCACTCCTCTCTTCTTGGGCAGCTTGACGTGGAACGTCCCGCTGCTCGGCACCACCGACTCTGGAACAGAAACACACAGAGAAACAGAAAAAATATATAAACTCTTCAACAAATATTTTTTTGTCACGACGTTGAGCTCGAGCTCTCGTCCCCGACACAGTGACTCAACTCTTCACCAACCTGCGACGTCGAACTCGATGTCCAGCGAGACCTTGTTGGTCAGAGCGGCGTCTCGCAGGAGCTGATTGGCTTCCTCCAGCGTCCCGTCTTCGGTGGGGATCCCGTTGATGGACAGGAGGCGGTCCCCCACCTGGAGCAGGCCACACCTACAGCGAGAGTTACCATGGTGATGTCGGAGTTGCCTTTCAATATATACAAAACTTTTGAAAATATATTTATAAATATTAGGGGCAACCCGCTTCACAACGGTAACAAACTGCGGCTCAGATTCTACATCTACAGTTTTCATATTCACCGACACTCTGCCTTTTGATAGTTTTAAAAAAAGTTTGTGTGTTAGCTATATATTGTATACTATAAATAATACAACACATCAATACAGATCAATCACTGCAGATGAATAATAGGTTGATAAAAAGTCAAACCAAAAAATGTCAAAAACAAAGACTGGTTATTTTTTTTACTGTACAGTGGCAGTGTATTTCTTTTAACTGACTACAGAGCAGATATATTTAGTTTGTTCAGCTCTTTTCTAAAGCAGATAATGAGAATATGTGATTCTGACATTAAGGAAACTGTGGTTGGCATTAATAATCAGTCCGGTGTCTTTAACTATTATGATCTACTGTTTGTTCACCAGTTAATATCTGTCCTCTGCCTCATTTACACATTTTTCTTATCGCACAGTCTTGGGAACGATCTCACTCCTTCACTAATCGGATCCTGTCGTCTGTTTTCGTTCCTCCCTCCTTCCTTTCCCTGGAGATCTATATTAGACATGTCGCTCAGTTTCAATAATCCAGCCTTCATCCGTGGATACATCCAACAGGCCGTGACGACGGCATGCGGTGAAGAGGACGCTCATTAATACACACACACACGAAACCACCACGGATCTCATCGCGGTCTGCTCGTCGTGAACGCGTGGCGGTTCCTCCCCGAGAGAAGCGTCACGTACAGACGCACGTCGGCGACGAACGTGAAACGTCAAGCGTCACTTGTGCGGACAAATGTCCACCTCCTGAGTCTGTTGATGATATTAACTCTGCGTCTTGACGCTCTCGCTCCGTCGCCGTCTGCGTCCAAGTCCAACGTGGCCTCCGACTCTAATTGCTCCGAAAAATATGTCGTAATAATCAGAAACACCTCAGATATTTTTACATTAGACTAAAAGTACCCGGTAGTTTTTTTTAAATGTCTCCCACCAAAAACGACAACACTGGTTCACGCCGGACTATCGCACTCGCAGGTTCCTTCTGGGATCAGGAGACAACAGCAGAATACTTGTAGATTAAAAAACAATCTGTTTGTTGTTTTTTGTGGGAGGAACTTTTCCATTCGTCCGTTCGTCCTTAGTGGCTAGAGCTTCTCTGTCGACACGAGTACACTTTCTACAAATGCACACAACGGACAAGTTTAGATTAAACTTTGCCGGAGCACGATTCAGAAAACACAATGTATTATTCATGATAAGTGATGAATTAATAATCTGCAAACTGTTCATATTAAAAAGGGAAACTGAACAACAGTCACAGAGGAACCTGCAGCAGGATGATTACAGGCTGCGGCGTTAGAGAGACGAACGTCCTCGCCCGGTCCACCGCCGCGCCGGATTCTTTTATGGATGAAAAGGACGATAAGCTGCGGTTCGAGTATGATTCAGGGT
>NC_061520.1:1392500-1395000 GCF_022379125.1 Scophthalmus maximus
GACGTTCCCGAGCAACAGTGAAGTCGGGAAGTCATTAAGGGACGAATCTGCTGACGGGGGAACGGCGGCGGTGAAACAGAAAGATGGAAACACACAAAAATCATAAAGACACCACGTAACACTCACCTATAGTCATACACACACGACACACACACACACACACACGAGAGGAGGTAGATGAAGAAAAGAGTGTGTGTGCACGAGAGACACTGATTTATGCTGCAATTACACACACACACACACACACACACACACACACAGCAAACTGCAAAACCTTTAATCAAGAGTGTCTATTAATAAAGTAAGGTCGGCCGCAAGGCCATCAGTATCCTAATGAGTTGTGTTCACACACACACAGACACACACACACACACACACATACTGAGAGAGACACAAACACACACACACACACACACACATACACACACACACACACGGTTACATGATCATGATTAGAAAAGGGGAAGAATGAATACGGCAACATAGAGACAAATGAAGGAGATACGAGATGAGATGGTGTGTGTGTGTGTGTGTGTGTGTGTGTGTGTTACCGTTGGTAACTTCAAGGACTTCTTTAAAATTAACTTTACAGGATTTAGGGCTGCAAAAGATTGGGAGAGAAAAAAAAGGGGGAGAAGAGGAGAGGGAGATGAAAAGACGAGATGAGAAACGAGGGATGTTCTGGGGGAGGAGTTATGTAAATGAGGGGAGGAGAAGAAAAGAAATGAGGGGAAAAGATGGAGAGGTGTAATGACTTTACATTTCTCATTCATCCCTCACTTCTCTTCTCTCGCTCCGTTTTCCTGAGCCAAAAAACCCCCCAAAACTGCCGCCACAGATTCCAAAAGAAAAGAAAGTCGCCTGGAGTCGGTTTGAGTCCAATTAAAAACTCCTCGTCTTTATTCTCTTTTCTCTCTCTTCCTCTTCCTCACGTCTCTAACCAGGTCAAAGAAAAATGCAACAGTCGAAGACAGAGACGGATCGTGATTGAGAAGAAAAAAGGAATGTGATTCATGTTGTGTGTGTGTGTGTTTGTGTCTCTTTCAGTGTGTGCGTGTGTGTGTGGGTGCGTGTGTGTGTCTCTCTCAGTGTGTGTGTGTGTGTGTGTGTGTGTGTGTGTGTGGGTGCGTGTGTCTCTCTCAGTGTGTGCTTGTGTGTGTGTGTGTGTGTGTGTGTGTGTGTGTGTGTGTGTGTGATCCTGCATGCAGGCGTGTGTGTTTCTGGGCGTGTACATCGTACGAGCGTGTTCTTGTGTGTGTCGTAGTTCAACACTTCAGCAGCGCGTCATTAACCTCCGGGATAAATAATAACGCCTGTAAATCCAGCGACACGACTGTAAATCCTCCCGCGGATGAGAAGTCGCCGCTCGGCTTCGGGTGAACAAACAGACCTCCGACTAATTAAGCACAAAGTCGCCGCTGCAGCCAACGACTTCCTCAATCAGCGAGATCAGACCTGAAGGAACGTTTTGTTCATTCTGCTAAATGTGCAAGGAGCAACTTTGTTGGAGCAAAATCCTAAAAAAGTGAATCTTGGTTGCCGACTTTGCCTGAATTGTGTCACGTTCATCCTCATGTCTGCTGAGATAGTCATATATTTACTATATACTGTCTTTTACTATATTTAAAGTTCCCCTCCAGTCTCGTTAAAGTAAATAATACTAATCTGTTCTGTCTTATATTTAGTTTAACATTGTTCACCTCTGAAATGTGTCTGAAACCATCCACTCTCTCTCTCTCAATGAGGAATTCTGAGACTATGAATATTCATGATATGCAAATAACACAGGCCCCGCCCACCACAGCTGCTCGCGCTAGGTTGACGCTGGAAGAATGTGATCAACAAGATGGTTAGAGACAACATCACCAACTGCTAATGCTAACGCTAACTGACTGCTGACACACCTGCTGTCCTTCCATGATGCTAACTGGTAAGGCTAAGGCTAACTGCCATCCTCTCGTGGATGCTAACTGCTAATGCTAACGCCAACTGTCTGCTGACACACCTGCCGTCCTCTCATGATGCTAAATGCTAATGCTAACACTAACTGTGTACTATCATGGATGATTACTGCTAATGCTAATGCTAACGCCAACTGTCTGCTGACACACCTGCCGTCCTTCCATGATGCTAACTGCTAATGCCAACGCTAACTGCCATCCTCTCGTGGATGCTAACTGCTAATGCTAACGCCAACTGTCTGCTGACACACCTGTCGTCCTCTCATGATGCTAACTGCTAATGCTAACGCTAACTGCGTCCTATCATGGATGATTACTGCTAATGCTAATGCTAACGCCAACTGTCTGCTGACACACCTGTCGTCCTCTCATGATTCGCTGCCTCTGCTGCTCTGGAATTTTTTGTCTTCTTTGCCTCACATTTTCATATTCGACAGCGATTGGTTTTCTGTATTTGTGACTAAATCTATCTGAACAGGATTCATTTGAATTTCAAATTGCAGAGAAGTGAAACAGAAATCTCCTCCTCCAGGAGAGGA
>NC_061520.1:1397500-1400000 GCF_022379125.1 Scophthalmus maximus
TTGGAATGTTGGAATGTATTTAAGATTTTTTTTTAAACTGCTCTGTGAGCTCGTTTCCTGTACGTGCAAAGGTTAATATTCAAATTCAAACAACTTTATAGATCCGTTAAGGAACTTTGTATGTGTAAAAGCATCAGTGAGTATGGTACAATACAGTGAGCAGTGGTGAGCTCATGAAACTATTTTTATTTAGGCCACAGATAATGTTGAAACACCAGTTTTAGAAAATGTGGAATGGATTTAGACTGAGAAACACACACACACACACACACACACACACACGCACACGTCCTTTCTTTCCAACGATTTTTTTCTTCTTCACAGAAGCTTCTGCGAGAGTATAAATAGCTTCTCGCAAGTTCTGAAGTCGAACATCCGCTGACTGAAGTCGCTCCGTGATCAGAGAAGATCAGCATCCTTTTCATCACGCCTCAACTGGAGCAACAGAGGCAACTGAGTGGAGCAACAGAGGCAACTGAGTGGAGCAACAGAGGCAACTGAGACATTAGAAACACAATTTAGAGAAACTCAAATTGGAAATTGGAACAAAAAAAATATGTATAAAACTTTGTTATTTTATTAGAGAAAATGTTCAGGATTCTACTGAAGGTTAAATCATCGTCGTCGCGTCAATTCAAGCCACCACAAAGGCGACGCCGACGATTGTTGAAGTCAGAGACAGACACACGATGACATCGTGGTGGGGATACGAGGTGAATCATGCGGCTGCAGCTGTGACTAACTGTACGACACCAGTGACGCTCACGGAATGTGACACTGTTTCACTTCGGGGGGTTTTGTCTTTTTTCGCATGAAGGCGCCGACGAAATCTCCCCGACCTCCGACTGGAACTGTGGCTCAGTGTTTCACTGGCAGGAGGACGGTGTTCGTCTGCCTCTCGTCTTCACTAGAAACCAGGCTACGTGTATATTTATATGTATCTGCTCAGAAATGTTTGTGCCGGACCTTTTTTTGACTTTGCCTTTCACGTTATGACGAACGCAGCCGGAGGTTGTCCGATAGGTTCCTCCTGTATTCTCACATGAGCTCCTGAAGATGTCTGGAGAAACGTCTGCGTTCCCGCATACAAGAGGCGTTCAGGGACACGTCTGGCCTTTACCTGTCTGCAGGGCCGCCGGGCCTCACGTAGGTGACCACCAGGGGGCGTGACCGGTGCCAGTCCTCCTGCGTTCCCCCTGAGGGAAGATCGGTCACATTAAAACTCTGGACGTTTAGACACCTTCACGTTCTCCAAGTGACAGACACAGTTACATCACAGTGACATTCCCAGACCCAAATCAAAGAAATGACAAAGACTGTGGTTCATTCCACACGTTTACCTCTCATGACGAAACCGAAGCTGTTTCCCTCTTTGTGCAAACAGATGTCGATTGTCTTTGATATCACTCCTGAGGTGCTGTCTGGTGCTGGGGGGGGCGGAGGGATGGAGGGATGGAGGGATGGAGGGAGAGAGAGAAGGAGGGAGAGAGTGTATATCATTCTCTCGGTTGTCCCTGAAGCGTTTCGTTTCGTTTCACATTTTGTTTCAGTTGCTTCTTTAATCAAGAACAATAGAAAGTTTGTTGGTATTCGTTGAGTTTCAGATCAGATCAGTGGAGCATCGAGATTCAACACAGAGAAACGTTTGAGTCGAAGATGATTGAGTTAAAAACATTAAACATTTAAAAAAAGGAAAGAATGTGAAGCAAAATTATCTTTTGACCAGCGGCCATGTTGGTTTACGACCATTTTCTTTCTCTACATACGGTCTCATAGGTGTTGTTGCCTACACGTACCTGTAGGGGGCAGCTCGTACTCCACCTCCAGCAGAACTCGCTCCCCCACGTTCTTCAGCAGGCTGATGATCTCCTCGTGACGCAGCTTGGTCAGATTGATGCCGTTCACCGACTTGATGTAGTCGCCGACGTTCAGCTGGTCGCTCCTGCGCAGGAGGGAAGAGGACGTAAGAGATCGGGACGTCGCGCTCAAACTCACAAATCTCCATGGGTTTCGTTTCCCCCACCTGGCCGCCAGTCCTCCGGGCCGCAGGTTCGATACCCGTGGTTTGCCGTCCTTGTCGGTTCCGCCTGAGATGGTGAGGCCGAGCGTGCTGCCTTCCTTCTTCACCAGCTCCACCATGGTCACGCCCCGCAGAGCTTCTAACCCAAAACACACACACACACACACACACACACACACACACACACACACACGCACACACACACATTAATATGACGTACACACACGGACACAGGAGATGCAGCAGAGAGATTAGCGGTCAGCGGCGGCGGCCCCCCGTCTATCTCTCCATTCTGATTCCTGGATTAAACCGAAGCCGAGATACGAGGAAGATAAACTCAAAGACATTTGTCGCTTCGTGTCCTTGAGTGAGACGATGATCCGCCGTCGGCTCCGTGTCGGAGAATCTGCTCAAATGTATGAATGTGAAGGTCAGATAAGAAAAACAACATGAGTGGATGAGACGTTAACAAAGACTCGT
>NC_061520.1:1405000-1417500 GCF_022379125.1 Scophthalmus maximus
TGCGACACGTTCAATAATTCACACGTGGTGGATTGAAATTCCACTTTAAACCGCTCTCATAAGTTTTCATGGCTGGCCGACTTCCTGCTGTGGGGGGGTCAGGGACCCCAGAGGCTGCTCATAAACACACACACACACACACACACACACACACACACTCACACACACACACACACACACACACATGCGCGACGGGAATTATTCGCGTGAGTAGATTTCGCCAGTTCGAATATTTCTAGGAGGTTCGTCGGAGAAAGTGAACGGGGACAATATTCGCGCCAATGCCGCAAATTAAGCACAAATGTTCCAGCGACCAAACTTTTAAATCCGGTGTGAAAAAGTAAAGAGTCAAAATTCTCTGGTTTCATCTTCTTCCATGTGAACATGTTCTTGTTTCTTTGCTCCTCTGTGACAGTGAAGTGAAGATCTTTGGTGTTTGGACGAAACAAAACATCATCTTGGAGTTTTGGGAAACATGAAATTTTATGGGCAAAACAACTGATGGAAAAATACAGAAATAACAATAACGTTGGTAAGGTTTCATTTTGAAAGGCTAAATTCCTTTTTGTCTTATCATTTTTATTCTAGGAGACTATTAGAAAATATTCCCAACAACTCAACCGGCCGGTTTGCCACGAGCAAACTGCTGCTGACGCTTGAATATAGAAGCTTCTACGACATGTCTCATGAACACAAGCAGGGCGAAAGACGACATGACATTCAAAGCGGAGCAATAAGCTTCATGCTCGTCCACCGTTGGTCTGAGCGAGAGCAGGAATTTGCGAAGTGACCGAAAAAACAGTGAAGACAAACTGAAGACGAGAGATGTTCAGGTTCATCTGAGGTTTACAGGACCAGTAGCAGATCAACACAGTTTGACGTGTTACCACGAAGTAAAATACTGAACGACCCATAATAACACGTCCCATAATAGAAGCTGCAGCAAAAGACTACAGGTGCAGTAATTTCTGCTTGTTGCACACGAAATACACCCGTCAGATTCACATCAGGCCTCGACCACAAACAGCTGCTGGGCCTGTGTGTGTGTGTGTGTGTGTGTGTGTGTGTGTGTGTGTGTGCGTGTGTGTGTGTGCGTGCGTGTGTGTGCGTACATGCATGAAGGAAATACTAACAGACACTTTTCTGACGTACCTTGCAAGATTCTCCCTCGAGCTCTCGCTAAACCTTTACAGAAACACGCACACACACACAAACATCGAGCATACAATCTTTCATCACACACACACACACACACACACACACACACGATATCTTTTTTCTCCGAGGACACGGTGCTAGTCGACATCATGCGAGTGAACGGGACTGTCGCGTCTTTGCATTGACAGCGTGTGAATCAGGACGCTCTTCTTTTACGGCTGCACATTCGATGTAACTCGGCGAGGTTCATTTATTTATGTGATATGAACGATGCGCATGAGTTGACGGACAAGATGCTGCAAATGAGCCGGAGTCAGCTGAATGTGCCCTGGCCAGATCTTAAAAAGGCTACCTGGAATAAAGATAATAACAAAACAAAAACAACAACAAACTAAATTTAAAAAATCATCATAATAATATTTAAATAAAAAGCTAACATGCAACTGACAACATGTTCAGTCTAGAGAGAGTCCAGGTCGTGCTGTTGTACGCTCTGTTCATCTTTGTGCTATGCTAAGCTAAATGCATATTGGAATGACTTCGCGACTGAATATCACATTTTTTGTATATTTTCTAAAAAAGAAATAATTTCAAAAAGTTTTTTTTCTCTCATCCTCACACATCCTCCTCCTCTCGGCTTCTACTGAGTCTATTAACACAGACACACACTCACAGTGGAAACACTGACAAATACATCAGCATCAGGTTATTTCACACATTCGCCTCAAGGTCACAGGAAACAGAGAGAGAGACGGAGCGGAGGGTGTCCACGACGACAACACACACACACACACACACACACACACACACACACACACACACACACACACACACACACAGACACGCGCACACACACACACACACACACACACACACACACACACACACACACACACACACACACACGCACACACACAGACACACACAGACACGCTCACACACACACACACACACACACACACACACACACACACACACACACACACACACACACACACACACACACACACACACACACACACACACACACACACAGACACGCGCACACACACACACACACACACACACACACACACACACACGCACACACACAGACACAGACACACACAGACACGCTCACACACACACACACACACACACACACACACGCACACACACACACACACACACACACACGCACACACACACACACAGACACGCTCACACACACACACACACACACACACGCACACAGTTTCATGTGCAGACGAACATTGCGCTCTGACAGACATTCAGGGTAATATCACATAATGACACAAACACATTCAAATCCCTGTTCCTCTCTTCCACAAACACACGGTCGCTCGCACAGCGTCGCCACAGGGCTCCGCTGCAGCCGCGATGACCTCACGTCGTCATCTGCGAGGCCTCTCGTAGGTGGACCGACACACACACACACACACACACACACACACACTTCACCCCGCTCTTTTTTGGATCCACGAAGCTTTGAGGGCATTCTATATTCCCGAGGAACATGAAGATCCTCTGGAACGAGCACTAAAGAACACGCATGTGCACACACACTGTGATTTCTCCGTGTGCGACAGCGGCGTGCGCTCGTGGGCGGATCTGCGTTGCGACTGGAGCTTCTGTTATTTTTGCTTTTCTCATCCACGTGTACACTGAGCGTGTGCGTCTGGCGTGAAACAGGACGCAAATTGTCGACGATGCAGTTGGTTGCTCATAGTTTCAGAAAATACTACGCACCAGTTGGTGGAAAGCGACGACGAGGTGGAACTGGAACTTCCAGTGAGTATGTACCACATTTTCCCTCCACTGCAGGAAGCGAACGTGGCCGACGGCGTCGTCGTCGTCTCCAAAAGTCTCCGTTTTGCTGCAACGCAGCGCCGGAGTTTTCAAACTAAAACACGCCATTTTCTGGCGCCATTTGGTGGTGAAGTTGCAAACCGCAACCAACTGAGCGACCGACAGGGGACACTTTATGGCGGCGCACCGCCGATTCCATTTCCTGTTTCCGTCAGCGTCTGAAAATTCAACGTGAACGCGACGTATTCTGGACGTTTAGTTCAACAACCGTATTCAACAGGACGTAGAAACATGGAGACTCACACGAGGTCGGTCCACCTCATGGAACTATATTTAACTCTTATATGAACACAGAGTTATGGACAATATGTTCAATTTCTGTGAACAAGTTCTTCTAAATATTACACACTGTGGCTTTAACCTGGTGAGCGTTGTCGGGGAGCGGGTCTGAGCCAACATCTGCCCAGTTGACCTCTGAGTCGACCTCCGTAAACCTCTGGATGTTGAAGTCGACGCAACGACGTCTTGTTTCTTTATGATATTTTCATTCTCAGTCTGTTTTGCTGCGGTTATTGTTTTCCATCAGTCGATAACCAGCAGAACGTTACAATCGAGAAGCCAGGGACAGTTTTACTATTTCTTTATGTATTTCTTTATTTATTTCTTCTATTTTTCTTTGATGGATTAAAGCTGCGCAGGTTTGAAAGAAGCCATCATGTGCCAGAAATAGCTTTTCTGCCAAAATAAATCAATGATTCTTATTTATCCTTTTCCCTCCACAGTCTCCACTGTCCTCTTCGGAAACGTCTGTGTGAAGAGCATGGACGAGTTCTTCACACGATTCAGGACCTGCGCCACAAATTGCATTTTAGCTTTTGTTGCCGAAGAGCTCTGTTCTCTCGTGAAGCTTCAGCGGCAGATGATTTTAAAAAAGCGTAGATATATAAAACTAAACAAACCTTTTTCTGGTTTTGTTTTGTAGCAATAAAAACACAGCGGCGGCGCGTCCTCCTCTTCCCTCCGACAAGATGAGAGAGTGTTTCATCACACGACTTTCAATATGATCCAGAAGATTAAGAATAAAAGAATCTTCATATTGTGAAAAGAGAAAACATGTTTTCACGATGCTGCAGCCACTGAATGTTCAACACAATATTACATACTAACATCGTGATTAGAGATGATCCGATACCTGGACGTTTGTATCTGCAGATGCCGAGTACAGATCTAATACCAGTGTATTTATAACATCTTCTAGCAGCTACTGACCCTGTATGAAGTGATGATCACTGTCATCGTTCTTCGACCTGACTCAGGTTAAAACCCTCTGACAAACAGATTCATTCAGAGAATTAATGTCACAACTTATTTTATCATCTATTTTGACAGTTTCATAACTGAAAAAGATCACAAATACATAAATCATATAGCAACAAACAACAATCACTGTAACAGCTGTTAAAGCTTTTCAAAATAAAAGAGCTTCAAAGCTTT
Source organism: Scophthalmus maximus (assembly GCF_022379125.1). Classification (NCBI taxonomy): domain Eukaryota; kingdom Metazoa; phylum Chordata; class Actinopteri; order Pleuronectiformes; family Scophthalmidae; genus Scophthalmus; species Scophthalmus maximus. The sequence goes on from NC_061520.1 coordinate 1,409,462, forward strand.
AAAACAGCAACAAAACAAAGAATAATTGATTTCCGGGAAAAGAATATTACAGTTATGTCTGGTATCGGATCGGAACATAAGATTAGCGTACTCGCCGATGTCTGATCCGTCGTGTTCAGAAGATCGATTTCCAATACTGGTATTGGAACATCTCTATTTCTGCCTCTCAGGTGGAACTTATTGGTGAAGGGGATTTTTCGAAGACATTTTCGCGAATAAAGTCGTAACGTTGAGGGTAAAGTTCAAATATTATTAATTAATACTGGTAATTTTCAGGAAAAAGAAAATGCCGGTGTTATTATGGTGAAACGTGGAATCGGATCGGAGTCGTTCCTGTTACCGGCATCTGAATCAGAACATCTGTCTATTATAATATTTTGCTGTCGGAGCTAATACGCGTTACACACTTGAACCAGCTGACGCTACAGGAGCGTCCTGTATGTATTTAATAAGCAGCTGCCAGGTACAGAACCAGTGTCTGTATTCAAAGTGGGAAGAAAAAACACAAAGCCTCGATTCTTCTCAGCTTCCGGATACATGAAGAGAAAAACACGAAATGCCTCTGAGGGGAGATAAAACATGAACAAAGCACCGAGCTCAGCCTTTTCATTTGTGTTGAATAAGGCGTTTAAGCCGACACACCATTATAATTAAGCGGCTATTGAACACGCCACCGCGTGGGCGTCCCGATGCAGGGGAAGTTGTTTCTGTGGCGCTGACGATGGTCAGGCAGAGACGCCGCGGGCACCTGCTCCCTCGCGACAACACGACTGTCACCACACGTGGCGTTTAAAATAATCATCACGTTAAACATCGGCTCTGCCAAAGTTTCACATAACTTCAGTAACTTTTCTGCTCATTTTGCATTAAACTCGCATCAAAACACGATCTAGAAAAAACAGCTTCAGTGGATGTGCTGCTGTTTCTTCACAGATTACAGACGACAGCGGAGTGATGACATCATTGACTCTTTACTCAAATAATAAATCGATAAACGAGTTGTGATCGTCTGGGGATGTTCTGTACGTTTTCTCTTTGACGACACATCCTGTTAAAAGACAATAAAGTTAACAGCAAATGTTTTCTATGTCCAATCGACGTGTACCATCCGCAGCTCGCTCGCCAAGGATAATACTATCAATTAAATATTTCAAAAAATGAACAGTCTATGAGAAAAGTCTCGTCGAGCGTACAGACGTGTTGATCACTCACGACGCACAAATAAATAAAAGTACAGCAAATGAAAGATTGTGGAGTGTGTGTGTGTGTGTGTGAGTGTGTGTGTGCGCACATGATACATATCCCCACATGCAGGCTCTGAGTTATTGAATGCCAAAGCGTCTGATTGTGGTCATTACGATGCTGAAGGTGTAATTAGCTATTGTCCGTGACAACACTTGCACAAAGTGTGACTGTGTTATCACACACACACACACACACACACACACACACACTGAGTTATCTCTCACCCACACATATAGAGCAGCGATGGAAGGAACAAGCAGTAATTAGGGCGGTTGGTTTTCTGTGTTGTGGTTAATTGCAGCTTGTACGGATCCTGGAGGGAGGGGGCGTCGGAGCTGAAGAGGAGAGTCATGATCTCATGGCTGCTGTTTTTTTTAAATGTATGCTCTTTAACTCTTCTAGCATCAGCGCGACATTGAGCGAGAGGCGGGGTTCAACCGTGGTCAGGTCGCCGGACTGACACAGGGTCGACACATCGAGACGGAATCGACCGACGGGCCCCCGGACGGAAACCTTCTCTCTGGGAGCATGTGCTTACCGCTGCACCGCCATACCGGTAAAAAGGAATCTACGCTGACTTGTACAAAAGGGGAAATGAAATGAACTGACTCTTGGTTGCACCACGCAGGCAATGTTCTGTGTTATCAAGAACGGCTGATCAAGTGAGTCCACAGGAACAACAATCTTTTGGGGGGAGAAGCTTCTTAAATTCTGTGATCGGCTTTAGGAGCTTGCAACAACACCACAGTTGGAAACAACCTAACGAGGCCACAAACTTTCTGATTGTGTCCATCCATTTTCTTCCACTTAACCTGGATCGGGTCACGGAGGCAGCCGACAGGCCCAGTTTCCAGCTCCTCCTGTGGGATCCTGAGGTGTTCCCAGGGCCAGATGGGATACGTAGTCCCTCCAGCCAGTTCTGGGTCTAAACCTCTAGGTCTACCCCCAGTTGGACGAGCCCGGTAAACCTCCAAAGGAAGGCGCCCTGGTTGGCGTAGACAAGATGCCGGAAAGACCTCAACTGACGCCTTTTCGACGCAAAGGAGCAGCGGCTCCACTCCGAGCTGCCTGCGGACGTCTGTTAGGTTTTCTGTATGGTAAAGTAAGAGTTGGAAGATTAAAAATATGTTCCAGTTTGGTTCAATGTGGGGTCCACCAGGCCCTGTTAGCCTGGGGCCTTCAAAGACCGTAGTATCTCTACTGCTTGACCTCCTCTCTATGAAAACTCTGTCGCCCTCATAAGGTCGTCTCACCTTCTGCTTTCCCTCTTCTACAGAGGTCTGTCAACTGTGACGGGATGTGAACTCCTGCCCTATAAACCAAACACCATCCGTCCCTCTCTACTGTACATACAGTACACGACCTCTGCTCCTGCACTGAACCTCGACACTTGATGTTAACGGCTGTAATTCCGATGGATACTGGGCTTAAAGAACTGTGGGTTGTGGGTACAACGATACCCAACTCTACTCACATACATCTTGTCGTCCACGTTCCGGAGGAGGAAGAGACGTAATATGTTAAGACACATAAATCGAATCACCAAAAACTTCCATATTTGGAGGCAAACCTCCCTAAAAGCACGAGGAACAAGAGCAAAGCTGGTCTTCAGAAAAAAAGAAAGATCTCAGAGATGAAGAGGAGCAGACACGAGGGGAATCGACTCGGCAAGTGTACGACAGGAAGGGGAGAGAGAGAGGAAAACAAACGAAACATCTGAACTGCTTTTGAAGATACAGTTTAGTTTCTCTCAGCTCACAACGCTGCGGATCTGACGCGACGCTCGATACCTCGAGATCCAGCTGAGGGGCCGAGGATTTGGGAGGCAAGAGAGGGGAGAAGAAGATGACAGGCAAGTGGTGAGAAAGACAGAAGGACTTTATTAATAAGTCACATGGTTTTATCCGTACACTCGTCCACACGATGTACCGGAGCCCTGCTTGTACAGTAAGCTGCTTAAGGTAAGAGTGTTATCTAAACGCCCGACAAAAATGTAAATGACAGAGGGAGAAGAATGAAATCGGATGAAGAATTTACATTTCTGTCATTAAAAACGTTCTATAGAGAACATTATGAAATATCTGACCTACAACTGAAGCATTCGATCAGCGTGAGCATGTCGTGGTCACCAGACGCCGTCCGGGACGATGGCGTTTTTTTGCAACACGCTGAGTGAAATACACTTTGCCTCGCCGCAAAAAACACTCACCGCCTCACACAACGCGTCCATATGAAATTCCCAGCGTGGGTCAGAGACAAAAAATATTAAGTGGATCAAGTGGCAGGAAGCCGAGGCGGCGAGACGAAGCCCTCATCATGCAGTCATACATTTGATCTGCATTTGTGTGCTCGTCTCTTCAACAGTCTTCCAAATAAAAAGAGGTAATCAATCCCTCCAAACAATGCGAGGTGAAGAGGTGATGAACAATCTTTTGCACATCCAGTTAAATAAAAAATATGTGGAAAGGAAATTTGAGCAGAAATGTAAGACATGCAAATTATCTGTATCTCCAAAAAACCAAACTGAACAGAAACAGCTTGGTGGGCTCAGCGCCGATATCAGCTGGGTTAGCGAAGCCTCGGGGGCCATTTTAGAGGAGAGCAGTTCCCACCGTGCTCATTGGTGCATGAAATAGGGACGGAGCTCCACGTTGTTAATGGTCCTGATGCGTCTCGTTAACTCGACTGCACAGTTTATTAGAAGGGGACAGATTAGAAAGTAGCTCTGCACTATAGTGTCACGATTGCTATAGTTTTTAAGGCTTTACCAAAAAATGCCCCTAAAATTCAGCTTATTTTCTTTTACGTTTTCGATGTAAGGGTTAGAAACAATAGATCAAGTTTCAATTGGATTAGATTCGCAGTAAAATAACTTCCTGTAAGTGTCTGTGACGTCACGTTAGCGCGAGACACTTTTCGCCGTTCTCCGTTTTGGTTTCACCACGGCCTGTTTCCGTTTAAATCTTCATTCCACTTGATTTACTTTCTCCTAATGCTGCGTTCACACTCAACGCGACGCACGTTTTCGCTGCACTTTCACAAGGTTAGCCGCAGGAACTTTTTTATGCTAACTCGCGAGTAATGTGCGTCATCCGCCGCGATTAGAGGCACATTTTCCGCGTCACTCACGGACGACGGTCTTTCTCTTTGGCTTTGTCCGTAATCTCATAGAGCAAAAATGTTGTCTTTGCATTATGTGTGAAACTGGACGATCCGCATGCGTTAGCAGCAAGCTAACATGACACGGGCTAAATCATACGAAAGTCCAAGGGACATTCGGGTTTTTTACATTTCAACTCTGATAAATAATCAATACTATATTCGCCAACATATTTTTTAGCTCCAATCGCTTCAATTCACTGAGGACGACCTCGCTACTGCCCTCTAGAGGAATCGCAGGCGACTTCGGTACAATAGCAATAATAGGAGGTGGACGGACTCTGGCTTTTCTACGAAGGTGAGTGGATACAGTCAACAATTGAAATACATGATAAAATGGCTAATTCTGCTGTTAGCATGAGAGCTAACATGACAGTGTTAGAATGAGAGCTAACGTGACAGTGTTAGCACGCGAGCTAACGTGACAGTGTTAGCACGCGAGCTAACGTGACAGTGTTAGCACGAGAGCTAACGTGACAGTGTTAGCACGAGAGCTAACGTGACAGTGTTAGCACGCGAGCTAACGTGACAGTGTTAGCACGCGAGCTAACGTGACAGTGTTAGCACGCGAGCTAACGTGACAGTGTTAGCACGCGAGCTCTGTTCTCTTGTCCTGTAGCAACACGTCCCTGTGGCAGGAGCAGGAAGCGCAGGTCTTACACACTGGAGGCGTTTCACGTATGGAAGTTCAACAGGGATCGAGTTAATAAAGTCGCACAGCAGATGAACAGAACGTTTCTTTCGCAGCTGAACTCTTGACGTGAAGGCGATTCGTCCTTGGAAAAGAAAAATCGTTTAAATGGTTTTAACATCTTTGCTATATGTGAGAAAATGTCTCCCATTTTCCACAACCTGATTGGAAAATGATCAAGAAACTCATTTTTGTGATGAATTAAAATCTACAGAAGAAATTTACTCTTTTTAAATGAAATTTAGATTTCAGCTAATGAGAAACAGTCCGAGTTTTGTTTCTCTGAGCTGTGATTGGTCGGCTTTGAGCTGCGCGCCCTCGATTTCTCCTACATGTTTCTGATTTATTGAAGAACGGTATGATATGATTACTTCACAAGTCATGGGTGAAACCTAATCAAAGAAAGACAACATCTATGTCAGAGAAACCGCCATCGCACTTCACCACACACTTCATACAGAGAAGCATCAATTACAAATATTTTCCCCCAAAAAATTTCTAAAATCTAACTACATGAAGATGAATAAAGAAAAAAAGCATCACCTACAAAACTTATCAGACACAAATCAAAGGAGGTTGATGCCACACAGAACCTCACTGCTGCGTCCAGGTGAGGGAGGATTTCTGGGAAGTGTAGTTGTCAACGCCACATCAACGAGACGAACACAAACAAACCAAGTCGGACTCAAAATGAAGGAAAGATTTCACCTCACAGGGGTTTTTTTTGGGGTTGTTGCCTCACTCACCAACGCCGTTCGCCCCGACGTCTCTCCTCAGACCACAGAACATGACGGCAGACATGACAGAGTTCCTTCTGAGAGTCACATCCACACACGAGAAAGACGGAGAGACAGAACGCAGACTGAGAGAGGAGGAGAGAGGGGGAGGAACGACGGAGGACGGAGAGAGAGAAAGAGATGTGGACCGACGGGCGCTCTGGGAAAAACAGCGGCGATGATACGAGATGACTGGTGCTTACGTTACGACTGCTCAACCCCAGAGAGAGAGAGGGAGGGAGGGAGGGATGGAGAGAGAGAGAGAGATGAGAGAGAGACGGGAGAGAGAGGGAGATGGAGAGAGAGAGAGAGATGAGAGAGAGACGGGAGAGAGAGGGAGATGGAGAGAGAGAGAGAGATGAGAGAGAGACGGGAGAGAGAGGGAGATGGGAGAGAGAGAGGGAGGGAGGGAGGGAGGGATGGAGAGAGAGAGAGATGAGAGAGAGACGGGAGAGAGAGGGAGATGAGAGAGAGACAGGAGAGAGAGAGGGAGGGAGGGATGGAGAGAGAGAGAGATGAGAGAGAGACGGGAGAGAGAGGGAGATGGGAGAGAGAGAGGGAGGGAGGGATGGAGAGAGGAGAGAGATGAGAGAGAGACGGGAGAGAGAGAGAGATGAGAGAGAGACGGGAGAGAGAGGGAGAGAAGAGAGAGATGAGAGAGAGACGGGAGAGAGAGAGAGAGAGAGAGACGGAGGGAGGGATGGAGAGAGAGAGAGAGATGGAGAGAGAGAGAGATAAGAGAGAGATGAGAGAGACACGGGAGAGAGAGGGAGGGAGGGATGGAGAGAGAGAGAGAGAGAGAGAGCGTATGTTTTTTAATATTTTGTCCAATTTGATTCATCTATTTGAAACACAGTTTGTGTTAATGTGACGTCTCTTTATTGCCACATTAGAATTAAAACGTGTCGGCACAGTGGACAAGTGGTACGGCGTTGGTCTCGTAAACCAACCATCATGGGTTCGATCCCCGTCCGTGCCTGGATCGTGTTTCCGTGAAACAATCTGTTTTAAAAAAAATAAATTTTAAATTGATAAACTGATTAGTTCAAAATAAGCAAATCCTATATGGAGATTAAATCCATTTATGATGTACAATATTGTTATATATAAGTTTTTTGAAAGTGATTCTTCCATATTTCATATAACAGTTAAACAGTTTTGCGTCAGTGTGACCCAGAGGTCAGTGGATTCATCATTTACACTACGAACTGAATTTGTGCAAAATGCCCTCGTTCTGTTATTCACACCGTTCCTGTAGATTTGGTGTTTTGAAACATTCTTTGTGGTGATGTCATCTGTGGATTTGATAACGTGTTTCTAATGTCGCATCTGTGGATCCCGTCATAATTACTGACGAATCAGATTCGACCGTGAGTCCTGATAAACTTCTACTACCTACAGGGTCGACCTGCTTCCTGGTACGTTCTACGTTATTAAACTTATATTCCAAACTTGTACAAGCTGCCGACCACTTTAATTAATACTTAATTAGTTAGTACTTCATACTTAATTAAAGTAAAGGCAACGTCATGTTCGAGGTTAAGTTTGTTTAAAGAAAGAATGAGAGAAGAAGAAAGGATTGAAGGTTTTAGAGCGGGAGAGTAAGACGGAGGTGTGAAAGGAGAGAGCGGTGATCGGGTAGAGAGAGGATTGAGAGGTTCCAGACGTCTCACTCCTCTTCACATTTACAAACCCATCTTGTTGACACTTTAATCTGCTGCAGCTCTCGACAAACTGTTCACTACACTAACAAGAAAAAATGAAACGGACCCGGAGTGAAATCCTGACAGTTTACGTCCTGGTCTGACAGTTTTCACTTTATTGAGTTTGTATAACTGATCTCCGCTCGACACCGGTCAGAGATCATCCACAGTGTTCTAGACGTTGATGTTTCCCACCACAGGCCGATGATGCGTTCACACCCAGCGACACACAAATTATTCGCAGGAGCAGTTTACATACGAAGTCGATGCAAAGACGCTAGTAGACGTCTAGAGCTAAATATCCGCCAGCGAGCGCTGAGATCCTCCTCCGTCACTGTGGTCCGACGTCCTGACGTCGTATCACAAAACGAGGATGAAACTCTTGACTCTGTTTGTGGGCGGCACAAGCTTCTTGACACTTGAGCTGCTATTTGTATCATGACCGGGCGAAGGAGAAGAAGAAGA
>NC_061520.1:1422500-1427500 GCF_022379125.1 Scophthalmus maximus
GGAGAGAAGAGACGAGAGAAGAGACGGAGAGAAGAGACGAGAGAAGAGAAGAGACGGAGACGAGAGAAGAGACGGAGAGAAGAGACGGAGAGAAGAGACGGAGGAGTGGAGCAGATCAGCAGGTGTCTGATGGAAGTCGGGCGAGTTTCAAAATGCAAATGAACCCAAATCTGTTTTGGGTTCTTCCTCGGTGGAATCGCAGCTTTCTGCTGTCCCCCCCCCCCCCCCTTGTCTTGTCTTCTTTGCAGTGTTCAGGTGCGGATCACACTCACACAGGTTCCTCTCTTACGGTGGATTCTCTGCACGAGAGAAGTTCAACGACTCAAAAGAAAGCTGTGATTTATCTGCAGCATGTGTTCGTGTACAGTTTGAAGCTTTGAGAAAAGATTAAAGAGCGTCAAGGTTTCACTTCCTGTTTGTTCTTTGGCTCATTGAAGTTTTCACTCTTTAACTTTTAGTGATGCACCAAATGTTCGCTCACCAAATTAGTTTGGCCGCGCAAATGCATTTTTAAAAATGTATTTATTTCAAGTTATATTGTACTTTGTTGGTGTAATGTCTGCTGGAATGTAAAAAAAAGTCTTATAAATTGTACTTTTGTAATCGATTATTTTCCTTGAAAATCAAGACAGAAAAGTCAAACGCAGATTGAGGCTGTTTAATTTATGAAATGGTGAAAAATTTGGTAAAATAAATGAAAAACTGTAAAGAACAACAAAAAAATCCGTTCCGTTAATCAGTATTCAGCCAAGTGTTTCATTTTGTTCGGTTCCGGTTTCTTCCAACAATTCTCATTCGGTCCATCTCTATATGAAACATAAGAAACCAAACCATTATTGAACCGCAGCCTCCTCTGAGACGATCTGCTTCAGAGAAACACCCAGCGAACGACCACGAGTCCAAAAAGAAGTCAACAAAGAGCAAAGTGAATTTCTTCTGCACAAGTCTCGTGAATCAGGATCTCTGAAGCTGCACCAGGTCGTTTCGCTCTCGTCCAATCGCAGCCGGACACGTTCTCCCTGAGCCAATCACCTCATGGCCCTCGTCCGCCCACAGACTGAACACAACACCGGACGTAGCCCAGCGCCTGAAGCCTGAAGCCAGTGTTCTGTGTACTGACCAGCAGAGGGCGACTCTACTCAAGTCTTCTTCAACACATGATGCTCATCTTGTACATCATGGTTCATTTACAGTCACGGGATGAATTTGAGTCTTATTTGTATTTCTAAATATCCCCCACTCTCTCGTAACCCTCACCCTGACATAATGAGCCTCTTGTCTCTTTCTCTCTTTGTCCCTCGCTCTTTTTTTCCTCTTTTGGCTTTTTGTTTGTTGGTGGCGTTGCTTTTTCATTTTTTTCTTTCCTCTGTGGGCGTGTCGTCGTCGAACAAACGGTTTCTGGAAGGATTATTCTTGGAAGCATCCGTCTGCGCTCATATCTGCCTCGTTCCACCAACCGCTCTGACGCTCGTCGCTGGTCGTCACGGGAACAGGCAACACAACCTGTCACCACTTCCTCGTTGCTCCTCCCTCATCCTCGTTGCTCCTCCCTCATCCTTGTTGCTCCTCCCTCGTCCTCGTTGCTCCTCCCTCATCATCGTTGCACCTCCCTCGTCCTCGTTGCTCCTCCCTCATCATCGTTGCTCCTCCCTCGTCCTCGATGCTCCTCCCTCATCATCGTTGCACCTCCCTCGTCCTCGTTGCTCCTCCCTCATCATCGTTGCTCCTCCCTCGTCCTCGATGCTCCTCCCTCATCCTTGTTGCTCCTCCCTCGTCCTCGTTGCTCCTCCCTCATCATCGTTGCTCCTCCCTCATCACCGTTGCTCCTCCCTCATCCTTGTTGCTCCCGTCTCTTCTCTCCCTGTTGACTCTCGTCATCTCAGCACTTCTCCTCTTCCCTCTTTTCATCCTGATGCTCGTTTCTCATCTTCCGCCTCCCTCGCTCGCTCTGGACTTGTTTTCCCGTCATCCCCTCCATCTCGCCACATTCCTTGTTTTGCGCCTCGGTCCATCAGTCTCACACTCCCTCTTCCCCGCCTCTCCCTCCCCTGCTCATTTCTTTCCATCTCTCTTTTCCCCCCTCCCTCTCTCTTGGCTGGAGGTATAAATAGGACTCCTAATAAAGTGCTAATTAATCTCTGGTGACAAAATCAAAGAAAAGCACATCTGCATTGCTGAGAGGAGGGAGAGAGGGAAGACAGGAAAAGAGGTAGACGAGAAGAGAGGGATGAAAAGAACAGAACGTGAAGACACGAATTCAGCGACGCGTTTGGGGGGAAATGCTTCCACAAGGTTTTGATATCATATTTGGAAAAAACTTTGGCTATAGAGCATCGTAAAGGTAACGGGAAAAAATGAATTAACCAAAACAAATGACCAAACTACTTTCTGAGTCGAAATTCTGACTCGGAGGCAGGAAATTCAAAGTTCCAAGATTACAATGGAACGATAAGCTTCACGTCTGAGCTCCCAGATCAGGATGGAACGCAGCAGATACATTACACCGAATGAAACGGAATAGAATATACATCAGGACGGAAGATGTATATCTGGAGATCCATCCAGCGTCTACCTCTTTATCCATTTGAGGGTCGCGGGGGCTGGAGCCAATCCCAGCTGACATTGGGCGAGAGGCGGGGTTCACCCTGGACAGGTCCCAGCCTATCACAGGGCCACATACAGAGACAGACAACCATTCACTCTCACATTCACACCTCCGGTCAATTCAGAGTCTCCAATGAACCTGACCCCATTCTCATGTCTCTGGACTGTGGGAGGAAGACGGAGAACCTGGAGAGAACCCACGCACACACGGGGAGAACATGCAAACTGCACACAGAAAGGCCCTGGTTGGTTTGAACTGGGACTCGAACCCAGAACCTTCTGGATGTGAGGTTCTAACCACTACGCCACCGTGTCGCCCCGTATCTGGAGATGGTGAAGAGAATGAACGGTGATAATGACGGAAATATGTTCTGCGACGGACAGAAAAGGTGTGAGAGAAGAACGTGATGAGCATGAGGAAGAGGAGGAGAAGAGAGATGGAGACAGATACGGTGGACGATGAGAAGAAACTCGTCGTGAGACGAGAGAGAAGTCTCAAACTTTTCTGAAGAATTTCAGTGAGATATAGAACAGATTTTTTTTTTTTTAAACAGACGGACACCGGTTCATATTTATCTGTTTCTGCTGAAAGTGTAACGTCTGGTGGGAAATGTGTTGTCAGACTTGCTCATGTAGCATTTATTAATACTGGAGTCCACATAACTGTTCTATTTATTACGGCCCGAACCACCGACCTTTTGTAATCGAAGGAGTTATTGTTATTATTATTAATATTATCATTCTTATGCAAAGTTATCGCTAATCTAAAAGACCAAGTGTGCTGGAAAAGTTGTGAAAATTTGCAAACGCATCAGAACTAGTGAAAAATGTGATATTTTATGGGTCTCGTTGTCTTTGTCATTCTTGTTATTCTTGTTATTTCTTTCTTTTATCGCCATATTCTTGCTGAATAGATCTATATATTTAACTGTATGTACAATTCTACAACAAAAACTGCAACTGTGGTTTCGTGCCAAACTCAACTTTTAAGGACTAATGTGAAAAGTTAAGTGTTAAGAACTCTTTAAAAAAGTCAGAGAAATTCGTCCCTGTGGATGAGGAGATACGTTGTTTTTTTTAAAGGACGAGGTTCTCGATGGACGAGCAGCGAATCTGCAGAATAACTGTCGGCAGGCCGGACGCTCGTGATTCCCTGAAGTTCAGTGTGTGAGAAGTTTGATGAAACTTCACAGGGAAAAAAACCTGCAGGTCTTTGAATTTATTCTTCTTCAGAGGAGAGAGGAGAAGAATCACAGGTGACCTGTCGCCCGGCAGCGATACCAAGAGATGACGATACTTCACCGGCACTTCACTGGTACTTCACTGGTACTTCACTGGTACTCCACTGGTACTTCACTTGTACTTCACTGACACTTCACTGGTACTTCACTGGTACTTCACTGGTACTCCACTGGTACTCCACTGGCACTTCACTGGTACTCCACTGGTACTTCACTGGTACTTCACTGGTACTCCACTGGTACTTCACTGGTACTTCACTGGTACTCCACTGGTACTTCACTGGTAGTTCACTGGTACTTCACTGGTACTTCACTGGTACTCCACTGGTACTTCACTGGTACTTCACTAACACTTCACTGGTACTTCACTGGTACTCCACTGGTACTTCACTGACACTTCACTGGTACTTCACTGGTACTCCACTGGTACTTCACTGGCACTTCACTGGTACTCCACTGGTATTTCACTGGTACTTCACTAACACTTCACTGGTACTTCACTGGTACTTCACTGACACTTCACTGACACTCCACTGGTACTTCACTGACACTTCACTGGTACTTCACTGGTACTTCACTGATACTTCACTGATACTTCACTTATACTTCACGGATGCTTCGCTGGTGCTTCGCTGGTACTTCACTGGTACTTCACTGATACTTCACTGATACTTCACTTGTACTTCACGGATGCTTCGCTGGTACTTCACTGGTACTTCACTGGTACTTCACTGGTACTTCACTGACACTTCATCGGTACTTCATTGGTACTTCATCGGTACTTCATCGGTACTTCACTGGTACTTCACTGGTACTTCACTGATACTGATTTTTTTTATAACAGCTCAGTGACGAGATTAAAAAATATGTGAGGAATTTGAGTTGACAGAGGAAAACCTTGTTTTCTGACCCTCTGACCTCTGACCTCCTGACAGGGAGGGGAGTAGAGGATGAACATTATGTTTATCCATCACAGTACAGTCAGACCTATAAACAGCAAACGGTTGAGGTGTCTGAGGTTTGACGTCATTAATACTTTCACTCTCACAGGTTTTTTTCTTTCTGATTCTACTGCTCAGCTTGGATACATTCAATTATTTTAAACCGTCTTAATGTGTTCAACTACTTTTATGTGTTTATACACACTTCAGTGTA
>NC_061520.1:1435000-1450000 GCF_022379125.1 Scophthalmus maximus
ATTAATAAGAATATTCTGGAGTTCCCATGTGGCAGCATTGAAATCCAAACCCCTCATGAATACAGATCCAGGAGTCGTTTACAGGGTTTCTAGGTCAAAGAGGAAATAGAAAACTTTTTGGCTTAAACTAATTGCACAGTGTAACGGTGATAGAAAAATTTACGCCATCTGCACTTAGATAGTTTTTTTCAACTGCATCAACTATTGCGTAGACAAAACAAAGAGCGATCTCTCCGTATCTAACCCGAGCGATGAAAAATGACAGAGAGTGGAAAAGCCAGATTGACCAAAATAATCCCAGAACAAAAGTAGGAGAAGAAAGAGAGCGAACACACAAGAGTGAACCTCTAAACGACAATGTGCCCGACCTGTGGTGTCCCCCAGGGCTCGATCTTGGGGCCTCTGTGGTTCGGCATGTCATTATTTTCTTAAGAGATCAAATGATTAAAGAAATCAAATATCAAATTGTAAGCACTTTCATAACTGACGTTATTTGCGCTGCGTCGTTTCTACCGGCATCATTACAGTACGATGCGAGCACACTGGTCATCGAAGTGACCGCACCACACTGAGCGTGTCGACGCTTGCCTCCTGTGCGGTAGAGATACGATGAACGATCGCCACGACAAACAGCTCTGAGCTACAACGCACCCTCAGCACATCGATGCTCACACACCTTCACTTTCCAGTAATGAAAACACACTGATCCACTCTCTCAGTTACATTAAACCTCCCGTGTGAACCGGAGCCGTCGGGTTTCTCAATTTCAATTTGGCTCGATGAGATTGAAGTGACATTTCCGTTCACCCCCTTCACTTGATAGATTTCCAGCCCTTCATACAAAGACCGTTTGGCCTTTGTGTTGCTAATGGACCCGTGTGACGACTCCGTCTTCTTCCTTTTGATGTTGAATAGGTACTGAGTCGCCCTGGAGCTACGCAGAGTCACTGAATGAGTCCTGACGTGATTCAGCACAGTTCACCCACAAGACCGTTCTTTTGGAATTTCCCCGTCCACGTTCGTTCTGCACAAGATGCTCTTCTCTTTTCCAAACACTTGACATCGTCTCTCATCACTCTCTCTTCTCGCCACCTTGTTTTTTAATAAACGATAAACTCAAATGGAACGCACCCACAGCTGGGGGTATGTTTTCTCTCCCACCTGCGCGTCAGGTCGGGTGACTAACCTCCGTCCCACCTGGTGTGTCAGGTTGATTAAATCGAGCCTCGGGCTGAAGACGGCAGCCGACAGGAGCTACAGTAAGAGTTCATCATCGTACGCTCGCACAGTAAACACGACTAACTGACGCCGACAGCTTCCTGTGCAGCCGCTCAGGGGTCTAATCTCATTGGACAATCACGAACCCCCCGGTGCAACCTGATTGGACAAGTCGGCGCTGGAGTTTCTAATGTATTTGGGCAGCGTCTTGTTAACAAACACAAAGGCAGTTTCAGTTTTCATTCTCTTGGACGTCGCCCCCTGGAGGCTCTGAGGACCACATGCTGCAGAAACATCTGACAGAACAAGACCTGTAGCGAAGATGCTTCAGAGAGTGTCTTTAAATAATAATCATTTTTTCATTGAAGCTCTAGAAAATCACGAAGCTTCATCAAATGTTTGATGTTTCTCTCTCTGGGTTTTATCTGCACATTTTTACTTTTAAGTTTTCCCTGTTTATCACACACACATGCACACACACACACACACACACACACACAAACACACAAATATGTGCATGCATGCTGCAAAAATTCTGCCACAGTTAATAAGGATCCCATGAAAACACAGACAGAAATAATGAATTCCTGGCGAGTTCTGCTAGACTTAATTAGGATCGTGGACGCACACACACACACACATATACACAGACAGACGTGCACACACACGGTCACACACACACAGACACACACACACGCACACGGGTTAAGACGCAGTTAATGAAGCATGCTGGGTAAGATACATACGTCTCAGCTTTATATATTTTATTTTTAATTTGTGGGGGAAAAATTCAAGAATATATTGGAATTGATATTTAATACTGAAAAACAGTCCTGGAGCGTTTGGGCCACTGGGGTCACACAGGGTCTCTGGGGTCACACGGGGTCTCTGGGGTCACATGGGGCCACTGGGGTCACACAGGGTCTCTGGGGTCACACGGGGTCTCTGGGGTCACATGGGGTCTCTGGGGTCACACGGGGTCTCTGGGGTCACATGGGGTCGAGGTGACACCCAAGAAAAGTATTGTAAGGAAGTACAGACCTCATCTCCAGCGGCTGTGAGGTAAAAAGTAAATATTAAATGATGTCAGAGTCAGATGACTGATGCAGAAGTCCGCCAGCTGCTCCCCAGAGGGAGAAGAGACCTTCATTTGTTTGGATTAAAATATGAAACAGGCTTGACGTTCCTCAGCGGAGCGGCCAATGTTCTGAATAATGCTCTTGTTTGCTTTTACCGTGAACATCCTGAAATTCAATTTGTCGCAGCTGAACGACTGTAGAGATGTGATACACAGAGACGCACCGGGGTCAGTGTGGAATTCCAGAATCGTGCATCTTGACTTCTTTTTTGCAGCGGCTTATATTTTCCAGCCTAAATAGAAATTCATTAAAAAAAAGATTCCCCACTAATTTCTGCCGATTTCATAGAAAAGAAAATGTAATGAAAAATAGCACACAAAGAAAAACATGCTTCCAAAAAATTAGTCCAAAACTCAATTCAGCAGGAAATGGAAATTATACAGCGAACAAAGGAACTCTTAATTTCTTCGTCACAACATATTGTCTCATATTAAGATCGCAGACTCAAACTGCTTCGTTACGAATCTGTTGCTTTTCAGACACTTCAACTGGAGCAGCACAGAACGAAGAAGAGTGTGTGTGTGTGTGAGTGTGAGTGTGAGTGTGTGTGTGTGTGTGTGTGGGGGGGGGGGCTGAAACAAACGAGCGTTAACAGCCTCGTCCATGATGAGCGGCGACGGGAGGAGAAGGTGTCCGCATGGCTGACCTCAGACAGCGGGACGCGTCCGTTTATTAAGCTAATGTGGTGTGAGAGCGTTCACCTCCGCCGGACCGTGATGAAGTGAAGTTGAAACAGTTTGTGTCACACTCTCCCTCGACTCCCCCCTCCGTCAGGACTCCATGTGCTCGTCACTGGTTGGGGGGCAGAGGCTAACGACAGAGGCTAACGACAGAGGCTAACGACAGAGGCTAACGACAGAGGCTAATTACAGAGGCTAATTACAGAAGCTAGTGATAGAGGCTTACGACGGAGGCTAATTACAGAAGCTAGTGATAGAGGCTAACGACAGAGGCTAACAACAAAGGCTATTGACAGAGGCTAACGACGGAGGCTAATTACAGAGTATAATTGCAGAGGCTAATAATAGAGGCTAAAGACGGAGGCTAATGATGGAGGCTAACGACGGAGGCTAACAACAGAGGCTAATGACAGAGGCCAACGACAGAGGCTAAAGACAGAAGCTAACGACGGAGGCTAAAGACAGAAGCTAAGGACAGAGGCTAACGGCTGAGTCGTAAATTTGGTCTTGCGACTTTAAAGAGATAAAAAAACTGAAATGAGGACGTGTGTCTGTCACACGTTCTTTAACTTGCATGATTCAAGAGAAATATCATACGTTAGATAATTTTTTCTTCTTCTTTTCCTCAGACTGTTTGTGTCGAATGAGGACGAAGACAGAAAGTTCGTTCTCAGTTAAATGGTTTGTCAGAGTGAAGATTCACAGCCTCTTCTTCAGGAACAACCCAACGAGTCTGCTTCAGAAAAAAAAGAGTTTCCTCTCAGCGTATAATGTAAAAAACGTTTCCTCTATAATGTAAAAAGCCGCTTTGACGACTTCCTGAAACATCACACACTTGAGTCATTTCTCTCATTCGAGAGAAAAAAATCGGAATTTCCGAAATTAAAGTCGTAAATTTACGAGAAGAAAACTCGGACATTCTCTGAGATTATAGTCATAAATAAATGAGAGAAAAAAACTTAAACTCAAATTATCCAAGTTCTTTCCACGTAAATGTTACGACTGTAACGTCAGAAATTCTGAGGGTTTTTCCTCGGAATATTTCCCATATCTTTTTTTTTTTTCCCTACAATGGCCCTAATACGCCGTCGTAGGTTTGCAAGGCTTCCCGTCCTCTCTCTGGAAGATTTTTGTAACTTTTCTTCTTTATTTTTTGGGGGAGTAATTATTATTCTTTGACATAAGTATCTGTCTCTGCCTCCGTCCGTCCTCCCCCTCACGCTCCTCATCCGCCTCTCACCTTCCTCTTCCACTAATGAGCTCAAAATGTTTTCTGTCTGTCTCTGCTCCAGATATGTCAGAGATCTCCCCTGACACAATCAAACATTCATCACACACACACACACACACACACACACACACACACACACACACACACACACACACACACAGGATGTTCGGATCATCTGATCAGAACCAAACACAGCAGCGCTCCCTAGCTTCCTGCCGTCTACTTCTACTTCCTGTCTTTTTGTTGACATGTTGCCGCCTCGCAGCCGCCGGGACTCTGTCAGTGTTTCTGTGTCAAACCAAAAGAAAAGTGTGATCACGGTAATCAGACGCGAAACAGCATCTGATGCAAGGGGCGGAAGCACGTCTGCGTCTCAAATCACCAGGGGAGGAAGACACGTGACAAGGAAAGAGATCAGATTTGCAAAAACAACAAATAACATGTGTGAAGCCTGTCTTCTGTGTCCTGACCAGCAGAGGGCGACTCTATGAGAACACAACTATAATTCTCACTTGATTCATAACGTCAATAAAACATTTTCCTGAGGAGTTTATGGTTCAATCTCTAGTTTAAAGTCTTCTTCAATAACATGATGTTCATTTTGTACATTATGGTCCATTCAGTCACATAGACCATACAGCACCGTAGCATAGATACGGCGTGATTGACAGCTGGCCTGTCCAATCGGTGCATGGTTGCAGGTGTAGGGGGACGAGCTCTCAGTCAGGCCACACCCCCAATTCTACGTCTGGTCAAAATGCAAAACTCGAGGCCACAATATATTAACTGTCACTTACAGTTAAATTTGAGCGGCAACAGTTAGTAATCGATTAGTAATCGACTACTAAATTAGGGAATTTCGTGGGAAACACGATCGACATTTTACTGAACAAACAACTAATCGATTAATCGAGAAAATAATCCACAGATTAATCGATGATGAAAATAATCGTTAGTTGCAGCTCTATTTTATTCCCTCTGATGGAAACCTGATCTCTGCCGACGGTTCGAGCTGTTTCGCTCAGCTCGGCCATGAGTAAATCATCAGACGTCAAAAACATCTTTTTGTCTGGTAAATATATAAAAAAATAAGCTTATTTAATTTATGTAATGTAATAAAATCGGGTTTTTATTTCCGTTAAATTCCCCCTTTTCTTTTACAGCATCATGAGCGTTTGACTGACGTTAAATGAGAATGTACTCAGTGATGTATTGACTCTCACCAACCGTAATGAAGCAGAATGTTTTCATGACTTGAATTAATATTTCATCAATATGAAACAAACATGAAATATATGTAGCACAGCAGGTCGAATCAACTTAGAAGACATGTTCATACCGAAATATTGATCACAAATAAAAAGAGAAAATAGGTTCAAAAGGAAAATGAAATCTAAACATGCACAGCATTTGCATCATCATCATCGTCATCCTCATCATCATCATCCTCACAAGGCTAAAGGGGTCATAAGCGTTTTCAAAATGATCTGGGGTTCTGCTGCCTTGCATAAGGGCAGCTGACAAGCGTCTGCTCAGCCTCAGTGTGATGTGGAGCTGCCGTCGTCCAGCAGAGGGCAGCGATGTGCAGGAGGAGGGAGGAGGAGGAGGGAGGAGGAGGATGTCAGAAGGAGAGGTGACACTTACAGACGACATGAAGAAGAGGAGAGGACGTCGAGCTGACCAGGGTCTAAAGTCTGAAATCATAGATATGAAATGTGTTTCTATTAATGAAAAGTGAGTGGCACTCCCGTGTTCATGAATAATTAGACTGCGAGGATAGATGATGTGTTCATAGGCCTGTCCCGATAACTACATTATCGACTTATCGTACGATACATGAAGATGAACTCAATTCTCTTTTTTTAAAGCCTTTCAATTTCAAGTCCTCTCATCTGTTCTCGTCGTTTGGTTAATAAGTCACTGGTTTGGTTTAGAAAATGCCAGAAAATATGGATTTCTGAGTATTTTTCTAAAAGGCACCATGTTTCTTCAAATTGCTGGTTTTATCTGAGGCCTAAAACTCAAGTCTGAAATCTGGATAAGATCCATGTAACATCTCTCAGCAGCAACATAAATCATGTAGGACTTACACCAACGACCAAGCTGTGCACACGGATCAGTATCAAAAAATGGTCTTTAAAGGACAATATTAATGTTTATCGTGAAGTCCAGATATCGGAATCTGTATCGAGAAGAGAAAAATCATATCGGAGCATCTCTACTCTGAACATCACTTAGCTTCTATAACAGCTAACAAGAGAAGATAATGATGTTGGTTTAAAATGACTTTGTCCTTGTCTACAAAACTAAAGTGAAAGTATCTCGGACACGGGCGCCGCCATCTTGTTTCATAGCATCAGATAATCAATGAAAAATCAAACCTACAGAAAAAAAATTCACAAGATGAAAATCTGAAAAAGCTTAAATTACGAAAAAAACATCTTAGGAAACATTTATCTAACGTTTACTTTGACTTTTAGGTTTGGTCCCGGTCACATCCGCTAACATGGAAGGGGGAGGGGCTTATGATCAATACCGCAGGCAGACAGCAGGGGGCGATCAAAGGTGCTATTATTATGAAAGGAAAGTTCTCTTTTCTATTCAACATGTATTTATTATGATATAACTTTATATCTGACAGAGGCAGAAAATCGTCGTCGTCGTTTCCTCTTTCGTTACATAAACAATGGATTTTTAAAAAGGTTCCCCGTGGACACTTTGACCTTCAGTAGTTTCAGCGTCCGATGTTTTGGTTTCACTTTGCATCACATATTCCACCGATCAGCCGGTGATGCTGAGGCACGAGGAAGACGAGGAGGAGGAAGAAGAAGCTGCTACTGGAGCCGGCGAACGGGGACGTGAACATGATTTTAAATGTGTTGAAAAGGAAGGGAAGAGCTGAAAGAAACACGCAATGTGCTTCTCTCTACAAGGAAACTCCACAATACAAAGTCATCTCCTCTCACAGTCTGTCGTTTGACTCTGTGCTGAACACTTGTTGTTAAAGCGCTTTTATCATAACTGTACATTAAAATATGATAACATGCGTTGGCTCCGGCTGAAATACGAACAGATGGATTAAACCTTATGACTCTGTCGTTTAGAGCAGCAACTCGTTCACATTCAACCAGATCTGTTCTCATAGTGTGTTTGTGTGTGTGTGTGTGTGTGTGTGTGTGTAGGCTAATGCATATGTATCATGAAGCGTGTCTGTGTCATATGTCATAATACTATGAATAATATACGATGTGAGTTTTGCACTGCAGTCACACTATAAATAATATATCGCTCTGTGTGTGTGTGTGTGTGTGTGTGTGTGTCTGTGTGTGTGTGCGGTTTGACACAATGTATAATGTACTAAGCTCCTGATGTTTAGTTCTTAGAGAAAATCCTCGGCCGCAGACTCAGTGTGTCGAGTCGTTGCAGTTTCAGGAGGCTGAGCAGTGTCGACACTGTCGCGCCACAACCTCCATCTTATAAAACACGGGCGAGGTCGTAAAGACTTCATGACAGAACAAAGCCCCATAATCTCCCAAAGCTCATCACTTCAGGAAGAAAAACAAGACCACTCTGAATGACTCTCCCTCCTCCTGCGCTCGGTCTAATCGGTCCCCGTCACGGCAACGTGTTGTTTCATCTGTGACCATGTGAACGTGGTGGTGACCTCCGACCTTCGTAATCGTCCGTGGCTGTTTGTGTTATTGCTTCTGCAGGTTTGAGGCTTGACGTTCGCGACCGGACCTTGTTTTAGTCTCTACATGAGCTACTCCACCTCTGGTTTTTACAGTAGATTCATATTTTGGTTTTCCTCTGACGGCGGCAGATATTCAAATAGAGAGAGGAACCTACTTTGACGTTCGAAAGATTTAGTGATGATTTCATTTCATTTCATTTTAATAGGATCATACAAAAAAGGTTATTGCTTGTAATTCACTTTAGTCTGAAACGACACGAACCTCGATTGAAGTTAAACGCAGCATTAAAAAAATGAATATGAAATCAGAGTGAATGCGTTGGAATGTTACGTTGGTAACATTATTTCACACACATCCAAACTTCTACTTGAACTACTTCTACTTCTAATGAACAACTCCATCTCAAACTACATCTCCATCAAAGCTTCTGGCGTGTAAAATACAGTATTGCTTATTATTATGATATTATGATATTAGCACATTTCCACCATGTTGGTGTGGGGATGTTACTTAAAGCCAGAAAATGAATATGAAATATGTTACACGATGAGTAATTACAAAAACGTGGCCAAAAGCCACATGAAGGCGGAAACTCACAAAAGGACTGAATAAAATGTTATATTAGTTACATTTTAAAGACCATCTTTGATCTGAATTATGTACAATACCACCATGGCGTCATGTGTTGTTGTTTATTTTGTTGTTATGCTTTTTATCGCATTCATCATTTTATAGTTTTTTGTGTTTAATGTTTTTTCTTTTTTCAACTGTACTTTTTAAAACGTTCTTTATGAATAAATCTGACTCGACATGACTCGGCCGTGGGGTTTCTGGGTGAGCGCGGCGACGTGTACAGGATGAAATCTTTATGAGATCAAAGATTTATAATAAACGGTCCAGACGTCGCCTCGCCCAGGAATCTGATCCGAGTTACTGCAGCTTAACGTGATTCCTCAGACGCTCGTGTTTATCGAACGCTCTTCGTTAATATTTCACAGTTTTCCTACTGAAGTGATTCATCTCCCGGCCACTCGGGCCGACGCAGTGACACAAGCCATCAAAGTCAAACTCACTGGTGATTTAGTGATTTGGTTCATTATACAGTCGATGGAATCCAACATGGGATTTATTCATTTTTTCTCAAATAATAAAACAACAACAACAATATAAAAAAACGCAATGTTTGTTAGCAGCAGTCGACAATTCTGGGATTATGCCCCAGTGATGACATCATTCAGAATTTTATTGGATTGTTATGTTGTTGTTTGTTCAAAGTGTAAAGTGTTATAAATATTTATACATTGTACTTTTGTAATTGATTTTTTCCCTTGAAAATCAAGACAAAAGCACATTGAGGCCATTTAATTTATGCAATGGTGTGAAAAATTTGGCAAAATTAATGAAAAACTGGTAAAAAAAAAGTGTTTGGTTATTCGGTATTCGGCCAACAATATTTATTTTAGTGCATCCCAAGTTCTGTCATCTCATGATTTCATCATGTGACCTTTGTTTTTGATCTGTAATGATGAAGTTAATTATTAGTACGATAGTTCTACCTTTACAAGTAAAATGACTGATTCTTAAAAAACAAACAGCCTTTGTAACAGTAACGAGAGCGAAAGTAACTTGTTAACTTCGGTATCGATAGATACGCAAAGTCTGGGTACCGTGAAGTCTCTAAGGAAGAGTGTCTTATTACCATAAGTGTCATGAGGTTGATCACAGACAGGTTTAGGCGATGTAATAAAATATGCAGAAAGTCATTTTCTCATAGACTTCTATAGTAACAACCAGTGGAGTCGCCCTCTGCTGGTCAGTACATAGAATACAGGCCTCAGGGACAGAACACGGCGCCTACGTCCGTTTTCATAGGGAGGGTCATATATCAGTCCTATCGTTGTTATTGTGTCTAATTTAAAACTTAATTTGTTAATAGTCCTCAAAGTGAAACTGTCACACTCAACAGAGTCCAAAGACATTCAGCACTGTGTCTATCAACTGTTATCCTCCCCATATTATTATTATCACTATCATCTGCTCGGTACAGTGAGTGAAGCAGCAGAAGCTGCTGAGCGAAGCCTCCGGAGGCGACGAGCTGTGACAGAAACACAGTCGTAATCTGAGAAAAGGCCCGAGGACGGAATTAACCTGAGCTGTGACAAATTGAAATGAGCCCGGGAGCCGGTGGAGTTTCCTTCAGGCGAACACAGACGCATCAAACTCCACAATTATGAGCCACGACGTTGCCGCTGACGACCCGCATGAGACACATTGAATAAATAATCTGCATTTTGAATTCCGCATTCGTCAGCGTACGAAGTGACTGTGGAGGTCCGACGGTCGTCGGTCTACAGTGTGTCCAGGGCGTCACTTGTACCGTACAGTGTGTCCAGGGCGTCACTTGTACCGTACAGTGTGTCCAGGGCGTCACTTGTACCGTACAGTGTGTTCAGGGCGTCACTTGTACCGTACAGTGTGTCCAGGGCGTCACTTGTACCGTACAGTGTGTCCAGGGCGTCACTTGTACCGTACAGTGTGTCCAGGGCGTCACTTGTACCGTACAGTGTGTCCAGGGCGTCACTTGTACCGTACAGTGTGTCCAGGGCGTCACTTGTACCGTACAGTGTGTCCAGGACGTCACTTGTACCGTACAGTGTGTTCAGGACGTCACTTGTACCGTACAGTGTGTCCAGGGCGTCACTTGCACCGTACAGTGTGTCCAGGGCGTCACTTGTACCGTACAGTGTGTCCAGGGCGTCACTTGCACCGTACAGTGTGTCCAGGGCGTCACTTGTACCGTACAGTGTGTCCAGGGCGTCACTTGTACCGTACAGTGTGTCCAGGGCGTCACTTGTACCGTACAGTGTGTCCAGGGCGTCACTTGTACCGTACAGTGTGTTCAGGACGTCACTTGTACCGTACAGTGTGTCCAGGGCGTCACTTGTACCGTACAGTGTGTTCAGGACGTCACTTGTACCGTACAGTGTGTCCAGGACGTCACTTGTACCGTACAGTGTGTCCAGGACGTCACTTGCACCGTACAGTGTGTCCAGGACGTCACTTGTACCGTACAGTGTGTCCAGGGCGTCACTTGTACCGTACAGTGTGTCCAGGGCGTCACTTGTACCGTACAGTGTGTCCAGGGCGTCACTTGTACTGTACAGTGTGTCAGGTGAGCGGCGCTCTGAGTCTCGATGAGGCTCCGGTTAATGGATGTCGACTCACTGTGGATTAGAACTGATTGACACCAGCTCAGAAGGAAACAATAAAGACAAATAAACACCAGGAATGACTCTTTTGTCTTATTTTTCTGCTTCGTAGGTAAGTCAAATGTCCTTGAGGGTAAAAATTGACCAAAATAAAATATTCATCACAAGCAACCAATTAGACAGGAAACTACGGTACGGAGGAACACTGCAGCTTAAAGATAGTGTGTAATATTTAGAACTCATTCACAGAAATTGAACATATTGTCCATAACTCTGTGTTCATATAAGAGTTAAATATAGTCACATGAGGTCGACCGACCTCCGTGTGAGTCTCCATGTTTCTACGTCGTGTTGAATACGGTTGTTGAACTAAACGCTCCAGAATACGCCGCGTTCACGTTGAATTTTCAGATGTTGACGGAAATGGAATCAGCGGTGCGCCACCATAAAGTGTCCCCTGTCGGGTGCTTAGTTGGTTTGCAGTTTGAGACTTTACCACCAGATGGCGCACACACTGGGGCTTTAAGAGAAGCGCAGCATTTAGAAAAAGAGCGGTTGATAAACTGCAAACGGAACGGAAGTGTTTCCAGAGGACACTTAAAAGTGATGCACATGTCTGGACACGCTTGTTGTTGCCGCGGATTTTGACTCACTGTGGTCTCTCCGTCAGTGGTGTTGGGAAATGAGATAAAAAGTGTTGGTTTTTTTCACTTTATTTTAACATTCCAGCAACAAGCGTGTCCAGACGTGTGCATCACTTTCAAAGTGTCCTCTGGAAACACTTCCGTTTCGTTGCGGCTCTAATTTGCAGCGCCTTCCCTAAATGTGTCGTCAAATTGCCGAAGATGAAAACTCCGGGTCCACAGAGAAACGCTCGCTCCGTCACGACGTCACGCCTTCCAGACGCAGAGCGAGGTGCAGACGATGCTGCGACAGAAAGTCAAACATCTTTTGTCTGTTTCACCGTCCTCGTCTCCCTGGGATTTCATCTGCGCCGGGAAAAGATCGTTTTTGAAGATGATTCAAAAATAGCATGAAAAGAATGTTTCTGAAGAGTCGTTCAGAAGCAGAACAAGATGTGAGATGTATGTGACC
This sequence comes from Scophthalmus maximus, assembly GCF_022379125.1. Lineage (NCBI taxonomy): Eukaryota > Metazoa > Chordata > Actinopteri > Pleuronectiformes > Scophthalmidae > Scophthalmus > Scophthalmus maximus. The sequence goes on from NC_061520.1 coordinate 1,447,268, forward strand.
TGGACGATTCCCAGAGAATCCCTGTCCTCAAATCATTGAAATATACATATTCAGGGATTTATCAGTCAGTCGGGAATTTGTTTTCTAGGAAGTGAGACGTCGTGAACGGCAGCAGCAGGAGTCACTGTACGATACTGTAACGAGGAAGTTGCTGCGTGTGTGGGATGGTGAGGTCAGAGGTCGTTCGTTTCACTGCCTGTGTGTGAAACACAAACAGATGAAGAGGTCGTCGGCAGTTTCCAGGGCAACGCTGAAAGATTACGCTCGTCTTCTCTTTCTCAATATTGTTTCTTTGCACATTTCACACTGATGGAACCTTTGACTGCAAGTTTTATCCTTATCTGAGGCAAACAGGTTCTTATTCATAATCATACAGATTAACAGTAAATATGTTTAATGTTACACGTGTTTTACCTTTTTTAAATGTAAATTATGGTCTAAAAAATGAAGAGTTAAGTTACGTTAAGTTTAGACTTGAGATGATCTGTGGCAGCATTTAGCCGAGGAATCATCTCAGGACACGAACGGCTTGTTTGAGTTTAAATGATAATTAGCTTGAAAATCAGAGATCATTTGAATGTTTCTGTATTTAAATAAAAACTTCTTTCAGTTTCTCTGGACTCTGGATATTCTGTGAATCATGTGCAGTGTGTGTGAATGTGCACCAGAGAGAGAGAGAGACAGGGGACGTCCCCCCGAGGGACGAGGCGTCCCGCAGGGTTCTTTATCAGGTTCCCTGAGCTTTGATGCTGCTCCTGCTGCTCCCCTCTCATCCCTGGTGGGAAAACCCTCGGCTGCAGCGGCAGCTCACGTGATCGTGACGGAATCTTCCAGAGAAAAGGATCTAAAGAAACCTTTGATGCTGTCGAACAGACGGACACGACGAGTCGCTCGAACTCTCGCCTGCGGGACTCTTTTCCCCCCGTCAGCTGTTGTCTGGGTCGGTCCGACTGCGACGACAGTCTGTCGCCGCGTGTGTTGCGTAACATTTACTGTAACATTCCTGCTGCAGCAGCTTTTGCTTTTAGATGAAATACAAGCAGATTCCACAGAAGCCAGAATTACAAGTATTCAACAAAATAAATAAAAAAACAGGTTTTATAACTCGGGGCCTTGGCGTCGTCAAGGAGTCGGGATGTGAGAGGCCTTCAGTGTCACTCACGATAAACACAAAAACACCAGGAGCTCACTTGTGTGTATTATTTGTTTTGCTTTTGTAAGTCAGTCAAAAGTTCTCAGGGTTAAAAAATGACCAAAAATAAAATATTCATCACAAGCAGAAACTGACGGACCGACTCGTTCTCTCTGCCATATCTTCTCTGTAGAGTTCTTAGACCATATTTGACATCCCAGTTCAAATTGCTTGATGTTTATTCAGTAAATATTATTGTATAAATGATTATAATAAGTTATTTTTCATATATTATTATATTAATGAATATTATCATGTAAATAAATCATTTAAAAATCCAACTGTTGACATGTTACATCCGGAATGTGTGTTTGCCGTCATGTTGTCACAGTTTGATTGTGATGTTGCAAATTGATATTGAAATGTTGATACTTTCCATTCCGACGTCACCTGTTCCAGATGTGTCGCTATGGCGACGTTTATCACCGACCGTGGGGAAATGATTCACTAGACTAAGAGTGATTAGGCGGATCGTTGGTTTTCTAAAATCTTAGGATTCACATCTGTTTAGATTTCAGTCTGGAAACACAAATATTTTTCCAAACTCTTTTTTTTCATACCTGGAAATGACTCAAATCAAATTCCATACGTTTCCATACTGCGTAGGAACCCTGTCTTTACATTGTCGCCTCGTGTCTCTTACACTACAGCTTCTCGTTGACAAGTGGAATTCTGTTTTCCTTACATCAATGTTCAATATTTAAATTGTGTTTCTGTTGTAATCACTGCAGGAGAATCTCCACCCACAGACGGCGATGATTCACTTGAAGAAGAAGAAAAAACAACGCATCTTTTGATTAAACAAGAAAAAAAGTTTCTAAATTTTATATATATATATAGATATATATATATATATATTTATATATTTATATATATATTTAAACACGACTGAAGAGATAATAAACTCCAGTTTAGACCACAGAGAAGAAACTGAAGATGCTTAGTTTATAATCATGTCTTTCAAAAATCATTGCCATAAATTTTTCTTTGCTCTAATTTTGAAAGTACAGTGCTTTTAACCGTTTTCTTTTTATGAATATATCTTAAGTCAAACTGTCGCATCCACTGCTTCCCTGCAGCGGCCGATAAGGTGAAACTTTCCACGTGAATATTATTATTTACCACTTCCCCATTCAACGATAAAGAATCTGTCCGTCTTCACACCAGCAGACAGATGTGGTGCAGGACGTTTGTTCACATCCGTGACGGCGACAGGTTGTGAACCTCTTATCTGACACGCACGGCGACACGTCTGGAAACCGACTACGAGAGGAAAACTGCAAAGGTCGGACTTTTCCATACTCAGCCTTATTAAAAAAAAAAAGGATTCTCAGCCAGGAAAACGATTGCTGAGCTCAACCTTCCACACTCTCCCCAATATACATATATATATAATATGATACATAGGAGAAACTACCGTTACAGTGTGTCGCTCTTTTAAAACCTTTACAACTAAAATGGGACTGTGACAAATGATACAAATATACATGTAAACTGCTTTTTCTACCTGCACTGATAAAAAACAGCAGCACCACCTCGCT
>NC_061520.1:1455000-1550000 GCF_022379125.1 Scophthalmus maximus
GCGTGTTGAAGAAGACCTGAAACTCGAGATTGAACCATAAACTCCTCAGGAAAATGTTTAACTGACGTTATAAATCAAGTAGAGTCGCCCACTGCTGGTCAGTACACAGAATACAGGCTTCAGGCATTGACTTCACTATCCGCTCCCAGTGATGACATCTATTTTTATATGCAGTCTTTGCTGAGTCACTGGTACTTACTGGTTATGAATCAACCTGCAGTCCACTGGACGTTCCCAGGCGGCGCACTTGAAAACAAGTTGAGTGTGAAACTGTGGACACTTCAAACCCTCCACGGTCGCCATCTTGGGTATTCGACCACACAACGTGTTTTGGTGAATATCTGTGAACATGGCGGCGGAGAGAGGGAGGACAAAAATAAATCCTCCTCTTCTTTTCCTTCACTAATCTTTTTTATTCCCTCACAGTCAAAAAATAATAGATGTATCTCTACCTCCCTCTCGAAACTCTTTCAGTTCTCTCTCTCTCTCTGGGTGTCGTTGTCGTCTCTCACAACCAACAATAATTTAATCTCCTCACTTGCTCTTTTCTCTCTCAATCCAACCTCTCTCTCCCTCCCTCCCTCTCTCTCAGTGTCATGGTAACAGTGGAAGGGTTATAGCTATAGCAAAAACGATAGAGAGATCAAAGCAGCAGAGTCTGGGAGAAGAAGAATAGAGGGATGAGGGAGATGGAAGAGACGGAGGAGGTGGAGGTGGAGGGATGTTGAACGTGGCACAGGGAACTGAGGAAGGAGGAGAAAGAAGAAAGAGCCGAGGTGGAAGAAGTGGGAGCATCCAAACAGAGAGGAGGCAGGAAGTGGAGAAGACAATGAAAGATGGAGAAACGCAGATGGAAGAGGAAGAGAGGAGAATAAAGCAGTATAGTTGTGGTCTGTTGAGAAGGGTGAGGGAGATAAGAGCCCACGAAAGAGAGGAAGAGGAGGATGAAGAGAGGAAGAGAGGAGGAGGAAGGAGAAGATAGAAGTGTTTCAGTTAATGAAATGACTCATGATTTGGAGTTTGGAGTTTTTTCATATTGACACGTTAGCTTCAGGAGATAGAAAATAAATATTCCAGCCGTCCATCATACATAGTCCTCCGGACGCAATTGCGCAGACGTACATCTTAAGACTCTGGCGCCTCCTATTGACCGTCGGTGACACTGCACCTCACGACGCCGGGACACTGGCGTCACCGCTCTGCTCCGGTCGCATCAAAAAGAACCGGCCCTGAAGGAACCGGACCTGAAGGAACCGTACCTGAAGGAACCGGCCCTGAAGGAACCGGACCTGAAGGACACGGACCTGAAGGAGCCCGGACCTGAAGGACACGGACCTGAAGGAACCCGACCTGAAGGAACCGGACCTGAAGGAACCCGACCTGAAGGAACTGGACCTGAAGGACACACACCTGAAGGAACCGTACCTGAGGACACGGACCTGAAGGAACCAGCCTGAGGAACCGGACCTGAAGGAACCGGACCTGAAGGAACCCGACCTGAAGGACACAGACCTGAAGGACACGGACCTGAAGGAACTGGACCTGAAGGAACTGGACCTGAAGGAACCGGACCTGAAGGACACACACCTGAAGGAACCGTACCTGAGGACACGGACCTGAAGGAACCAGCCTGAGGAACCGGACCTGAAGGAACCGGACCTGAAGGAACCCGACCTGAAGGAACCCGACCTGAAGGAACCGGCCCTGAAGGAACCGGACCTGAAGGACACGGACCTGAAGGAGCCCGGACCTGAAGGACACGGACCTGAAGGAACCCGACCTGAAGGAACCGGACCTGAAGGAACCCGACCTGAAGGAACTGGACCTGAAGGACACACACCTGAAGGAACCGTACCTGAGGACACGGACCTGAAGGAACCAGCCTGAGGAACCGGACCTGAAGGAACCGGACCTGAAGGAACCCGACCTGAAGGACACAGACCTGAAGGACACGGACCTGAAGGAACTGGACCTGAAGGAACTGGACCTGAAGGAACCGGACCTGAAGGACACACACCTGAAGGAACCGTACCTGAGGACACGGACCTGAAGGAACCAGCCTGAGGAACCGGACCTGAAGGAACCGGACCTGAAGGAACCCGACCTGAAGGAACCCGACCTGAAGGAACCCGACCAGAAGGAACCGCACCTGAGGACACAGACCTGAAGGAACCCGACCTGACGGACACAGACCTGAAGGAACCCGACCTGACGGACACAGACCTGAAGGAACCGTACCTGAGGACACGGACCTGAAGGAACCAGCCTGAGGAACCGGACCTGAAGGAACCGGACCTGAAGGAACCGGACCTGAAGGAACCCGACCTGAAGGAACCCGACCAGAAGGAACCGCACCTGAGGACACAGACCTGAAGGAACCCGACCTGACGGACACAGACCTGAAGGAACCCGACCTGACGGACACAGACCTGAAGGAACCGGCCTGAGGAACCGTACGCTTCCTGCTCAACACAAACTTTTACTTTGGCATTTCGATTCATAGTCAGCAGAGAAACTGATCAATATTCATGATTCTCTCTCTCACTCCGGGGCATCCTCCTCCACTTCATTTCTCTCACACACACGCACACGCACACACACACACACGCACACACACACACACACACACACACACGCTTGTATGTACGCAGACAATAAGCACGGATACAATAGACAAAAGGAAAAGACGTGAAATAGGATTTCACGTCTTTTCTTTAAACACAAGGCATTAAGTTGTAAATAACAAATTGTTTTTGGCTCGCTCTTTATCCGTCACACACACACACAATAAGTATAATTGTGAAAGTGAGAAAGAGGGAGATGAATAAGGAAGAGAAAGAAAGGATGGAAAGAAAAAGGGAGTGAAGTGGATTGAAGTAGATTTAAAGGCAAACAATTGAATCATCATTCATACACAATATTAGGGCAAAAATGAAGAGTACAGTAGAAATACTGCAGATGGAAAAAAAGGTAGAAGAAATACAATAATTCAAACATTTATGACGATCAGATCTGGGGTGAAGAAAGAAAGGAAGAAATGCCCCCATGAGAGCGTTTGAGGTGTTATGATGATATCATTCTACTTCCTGTATCGACTGTTAGAGAAAAACTGTTGATAACGTTAAAGAGGCCGAGTCGCAGGAGGTTGAAGAAACACAGAACCAGGCCGCGCCGTTCTTTCTGGTCCTTATTAGTGAGTCTCGTGTGTGTGTGAGTCTCGTGTGTGTGTGAGTCTCGTGTGTGTGTGTGTGTGTGTGTGTGTGTGTGTGAGTCTCGTGTGTGTTTGTGTGTGTGTGTGTGTGTGAGAGAGTTATTAATCACTGCAGTGCCGTGCAGCTCGTACACTCGATCCACACGCCTCCTTGACACCAGGCGCGTTCAGGTAATTGGTCCAGAGCTCGGGTCTATTTCCAGAGCGACAGCAGGAACAACAGAAACAGAAATAAAGTGTGTGATGTTTGATTTATTCTCTCTTGTGAAGCATGAACACCTCCGTCCCCGTCTCCTCCTCTGGTGAATGAATTGCAGTGTGCATTGCAAAAATTAATAATCCTTTCAAGCCTCTGAGGATGAAGGAGCTGTTTGTTTGTGCACACGGGCGGAGCGGGAACCAACAGTTCGGATGTTTGTTTCTCTGATAAATCATCACAGTGGCGAGAAGAAAACCAATATGGCCGCTCGCTATACAGGAGTCATAACTCAACAGACGGGGGGCAAACAGAGAGATCGACATCGCCATATCTCTGCTCGTACAATCCTACTGTTCTGTTCAAATGTTCTGGAAGCTTCTGGCAATTACTCAAATACTGTACGGCTCAAGGGCACCGCAGAGTGTGTGTGTGTGTGTGTGTGTGTGTTATCTGGCAAACAGGACGCTGCGCTTGTTTCTCAGACCAGAACAATAACAAGAACAACAGATATCTGTTGTTCTGACTCAACGTGACCCGGAGAGTCCACAGCAAGACGCGGAATATCAAAATATTGATTTTCTTTTTTTGTGAACTGGCAACTGACCGGCTTCCTGTCCTGTGTGTGTGTGTGTGTGTGTGTGTGTGTGTGTGTGAGTGTGTGTGTGAAACACAAGTATCATGCAAGTATGTTGGAGAGATAGAGCTGCAACTAACAATTATTTTCATAATCGATTAATCTGTCGGTTTGTTTCTCGATTAATCGATTAGTTGTTTGGTTCATAAATGGTGAAAAATGTCGATCATGTTTCCCAAAACTACAAGACGATGTTTTGTTTTGTCCAAACACCAAAGATATTCAGTTCACAGTCACAGAGGAGCATAGAAACCAGATCATATTCACATGGAAGAAGATGAAACCAGAGAATGGAAGGAAGAAAGGGAGGAAGGGAGGGAGGGAGGAAGGAAGGAAGGAGGGAAGAGGGGAGGGAGCAAGGGAGGAAGGAAGGAAGGAAGGAAGGGAGGGAGGGAGGGAGGAAGGAGGGAGGGAGGGAGCGAGGAAGGAAGGAAGGGAGGGAGGAAGGAAGGAAGGGAGGGAGGGAGGGAGGGAGGAAGGAGGGAGGGAGGGAGCGAGGAAGGAAGGAAGGGAGGGAGGAAGGAAGGAAGGGAGGGAGGGAGGGAGGGAGGGAGGAAGGAAGGAAGGGAGGGAGGAAGGAAGGAAGGGAGGAAGGGAGGGAGGAAGGAAGGAAGGGAGGGAGGGAGGGAGGGAGGAAGGAAGGAAGGAGGGAAGAGGGGAGGGAGCAAGGGAGGAAGGAAGGAAGGAAGGAAGGGAGGGAGGAAGGAAGGAAGGGAGGAAGGGAGGGAGGAAGGAAGGAAGGGAGGGAGGGAGGGAGGGAGGAAGGAAGGAAGGAAGGAAGGAAGGAAGGGAGGGAGGGAGGGAGGGAGGAAGGAAGGATGGAAGAGGGGAGGGAGGGAGGAAGGAGGGAAGGAGGGAAGGGAGGGAGGGAGGAAGGAAGGAAGGAAGGGAGGGATGAAGGAAGGAGGGAAGAGGGGAGGGAGGAAGGAAGGAAGGAGGGAAGAGGGGAGGGAGGAAGGGAGGAAGGAAGGGAGGAAGGAAGGAAGGGAGGGAGGGAGGGAGGGAGGAAGGAAGGAAGGAAGGAAGGGAGGGAGGAAGGAAGGAAGGAAGGGAGGGAGGAAGGAGGGAAGAGGGGAGGGAGGAAGGAAGGAAGGAAGGAAGGGAGGAAGGGAGGGAGGAAGGGAGGGAGGGAGGGAGGAAGGAAGGAAGGAAGGAAGGAAGGGAGGGAGGGAGGGAGGAAGGAGGGAAGAGGGGAGGGAGGAAGGAAGGAAGGAAGGAAGGGAGGAAGGGAGGGAGGAAGGGAGGGAGGGAGGGAGGAAGGAAGGAAGGAAGGAAGGAAGGGAGGGAGGGAGGGAGGAAGGAAGGATGGAAGAGGGGAGGGAGGAAGGAAGGGAGGGAGGGAGGGAGGAAGGAAGGAAGGAAGGAAGGGAGGAAGGAGGGAAGGAGGAAAGGGAGGGAGGGAGGGAGGAAGGAAGGGAGGGAGGAAGGGAGGGAGGAAGGAGGGAAGGAGGGAAGGAGGGAAGGGAGGGAGGGAGGGAGGAAGGAAGGAAGGAAGGAAGGAAGGGAGGGAGGAAGGGAGGGAGGGAGGGAGGAAGGAAGGGAGGGAGGAAGGGAGGGAGGGAGGGAGGAAGGAAGGAAGGAAGGAAGGAAGGAAGGGAGGGAGGGAGGGAGGAAGGAAGGATGGAAGAGGGGAGGGAGGAAGGGAGGAAGGAAGGAAGGAAGGGAGGGAGGAAGGAGGGAAGGAGGAAAGGGAGGGAGGGAGGGAGGAAGGAGGGAAGGAAGGAAGGAAGGGAGGGAGGGAGGGAGGAAGGAAGGAAGGAAGGAGGGAAGGAAGGGAGGGAGGAAGGAAGGGAGGGAGGAAGGGAGGGAAGGAGGGAAGGAGGGAAGGGAGGGAGGGAGGGAGGAAGGAAGGAAGGAAGGGAGGGAGGAAGGGAGGGAGGGAGGGAGGAAGGATGGAAGAGGGGAGGGAGGAAGGGAGGAAGGAAGGAGGGAAGGGAGGGAGGAAGGAAGGAAGGGAGCAAGGAGGGAAGGGAGGGGGGAGGAAGGAAGGAAGGAGGGAAGGAAGGAAGGAAGGGAGGGAGGGAGGGAGGAAGGAAGGAAGGAAGGAGGGAAGGAAGGGAGGGAGGGAGGAAGGAAGGAAGGAAGGAAGGGAGGGAGGAAGGAAGGAAGAGAGGGAGGGAGGGAGGAAGATTGTAATTGTTATTCCTGCTTCATTTGCCTTGATCATTTCATATATCCTATAATATTCATGAATGTTAAAGTGTGTCCCCCAATAACATTCACTTAAGGATAAAAGTCAATATAATTTTTTTATCAGCTGTTTTCTAATATTTGTTTTTATCCATTTTTTCACATTCCTTCTCTTTTCGTAGGACGGATGAGTCGGGTCACAAGTCTTCGTCTCTTTTCACTCACTTTTGGCAGAAATGGAAATCAGTGCTAATCTCAGAGCAAGAGGCTTAATACACAGACACACACACACACACACACACACACACACACACACACACACACACACACACACACACACACACACACACACACACACACACACACACACACAGAGAAAAGGATGAGCTCTCCTCCCACCTAGTGTGTGTATCCAATTCTTTTTCCCCTTCTGTTTGTGTGTGTGTGTGTGTGTGTGTGTGTGTGTGTGTGTGTGTGTGTGTGTGTGTGTGTGTGTGTGTGTGTGTGTGTGTGTGTGCTCTCATTGTGCGTCTACATACATGCATGAGGCTGCAGTTTATTCATGACTGTCGTGTGCACGCATGTTCGAGCTTCTTCTGTTGCATTTGTGATTTTTTGGGGTATTCATCTTTGTGTGTGTGTTTTTGTGTGTGTACATGCAAGTATGTTCTAAATCTGAGGGCGTATGCATATTTCTGTGTGTGTGTGTGTGTGTGTGTGTGTGTGTGTGTGTGTGTGTGTGTGTGTGTGTGTCTTGAATCTAGGCCACATCTTCAGATCTCGAGCGTGAAACAGCATCACATTAGTGTTGGATATTTGGAATTCAAAAGACGCGTCGGCAGCCAATGGGGAGCGGCGGTGACAGATTGAGCCCAGCGACGTCCCGTGACATCGTCGCGTCACTGATTCACGCGGAAACTGGAAATGGACCTTTTATTATCACATTTATACAAGAACGGAATAAACGATAACATCCTGCTAAGAAGAAGAACACAGGACGTACCATAACAACCGTCGCGGAGCGCGTCAACCAGGTTGGTCCGGAGTTACACACCTCCGTAGATCAAAGTATTAGACTTATAGCTCCTGTAACATGGTTTGTCTTTGTTTTATGAATATTACATGTCACAAATTATTGTGACTAAAAATGTTCTCTCGTCTATAATATGAAAGTGTAATTCTCACTTTTAAACCAAAACCATTAGTTTTTGGAAGCTGGACGTTTGCTTCTTTCTCTATCTATAGATATATATATATATTATATACACTTTTTCCTCTTCTTCTTTTCACACCCGCGTCATGACTTCAGATGTCAGAAGGCGACCGGACGAAACTGATGGAGACTTGTTGCACTCAAACGATCGTCGTCTCAGGGACGACGACTCCCGCGGCAGGAAGTTAGTGAGGAGGAAAGTTCAGGGTTAAAAAGTATTTTGAGTGAACCATTAGGAGGGCCATGTTTTTTATTACTGAGTGCAGGGGGAAGTGATAATGGAGGGATAATGGACAGCGATGGAAGAGAGCGAACAGGAAGTGGAGAGAGAGAGTGTGTGTGTGTTTGTGTGTGCATGTGTGTGTGTGTGTGTGTGTGTGTGTGTGTGTGTGTGTGTCTGTGTGTGTGTCTGTGTGTGTGTCTGTGTGTGTGTCTGTGTGTGTAGGATGTGGAAGTGAAGGAATCCCAAAGCTGCTTGGCTTTTTACTTTTGAAGACAGAAAAAGAAAAAAGAAGAGAGAGATGGAGAAGAAGCAGTTACAGTATATATATACTCTCTCTCTCTCTACTACCCTCCTGTGGTCGTATAAGACCAGACACTGTGACACTGTGACACACCCACTAACTCTTTCAAACTCGACGACGACTAAATACATAGTGTTCCCCCGTGTCGCTGCCTTCCAGAGACACCATGACACACAGATAGACAGATTGACAACAAGCATTATTCAGGTGAACCTCACAGTGATCTGCCGCCATTAAAGTTTCACCATGTGACCGTGTCTCTTAAAGGGCAATTACACATTATCTGCATCAGAGTTTTAAGGTGAACCCTCTGTGTACCCTGTAGAAGTGAAACTGCAAGAAAAAAAAAAGGTGCAAAGTAGGATTAGCTGCCTCATTTTATGTCACTTGACACTACTATATATATATATATATATATATACACACACACACACACACATATATATATATATATATATATGCACATATATACTGTATATACACACAAACACAGACACCTCTCCAACAGTTATTTAGGTATTTTGCTGACCTGTCATTCTTGTTTTATCTACTTTTACGTCTACTGTAACTTTGCGCAGTACAGTAAGTACCATGAACATATTAACAATTTTTTTCTCCCCGATTTCTTTTCTTTTCCTTTTCAGACAATACAGCGTATAATTAAGTGCAGCTGGTGTTGGCTGTGAGAGTATCTTCAGGGTGGATGTTAAGTTCCACTAAGACTGAAAACGTAAAAAAAAAGACACTCTGGTTATAAATCGAGAGCAATAAAAATGTATATGCCACCAGAAAACATTGAAAGATGCAGCGATTACATATAAATTGTAAACTTCCAGACAGGGAAGTTAAGTTCCTAATAAAAATAGCAAAAGATACGACCAGGCCGATCGACACAGATTCCACTTTGTTCAACAACAACAACAACAACAACAACAACAACAACAACTCACAGAAAAGCTGCAGGACTGAATCACACAGCAAACAGAGCAGAGGAGGGGACGCGCACACACAAACACACACACACACACGGACACACACACACACACACACACACACACACACACACACACACACACACGTCATGTGTGAGATTCACTGGTTCACAAATATGTGTACAGTGCGACTGGATCAGTGTTTGCCGACGGACCCTCAGATGAATCCACTCCCTCGTCTGTTTCCTCCGGGACCTCGTTTACGACCTCTTCCCGTCCTCCACCCCCAGTTATTCTCTGCTTAAACATCTAATGCAACCGGAAGCAACAGCACCCACTGCTGCTTCAATCCCACAATGCAACAAATTGCTAAATAATAAAATAAATACTCAAATGGCCTTTTTAATGCTACGGAAGGAAAACGGCACCGTGTTCCCCCACAGAGACCTGCACACTTTAGCATCGCGGCAATTTCTGTTGTGACCTTCCCACTGAGTCTGAGATTGTTGTCGAGGGAATCTTCAGTGGGTGGTTTTGATTTCAAAATGTACTGTCCCCTACAAATCAGCAGTTAATGACACTTCAGTGTACGCAACAATACAGGGGCAACACAAGGAACCACTAGCTACATGCTACTGTACATGTAGCCTAGCTAACATACAGAGAAGGACGCTTTAACCAACAGTACATGTACCCCAGCTAAAAGATAGGGAAGAGAGATTTAACCAACAGTATGTGTAACGTAGCTTGTACATGTAGCCTAGCTAAAAGATAGGGAAGAGATGTAAACTAGCTTAAAGAACTGGAAGAGAGATTTAACCAACAGTATGTGTAGCATAGCTAGTACATGTAGCCTAGCTAGTACATGTAGCCTAGCTGAAAGATAGAAAAGGACACTTTAACCAACAGTACATGTAGCCTAGCTAAAAGAACGAGAAGAGAGATTTAACCAACAGTATGCGTAGCCTAGCTAGTACATGTAGCCTAGCTAGTACATGTAGCTTAGCTAGTACATGTAGCTTAAAAGATAGAAAAGGACACTTTAACCAAGAGTATATGTAGCCTAGCTAAAAGACAGAAAAGAAAGCTTCAACCAACAGTACATGTAGCCTAGCTAAAAGACAGAGAAGGAACCTTTAACCAACAATATGTATCTTTAACCAAAATTTATATTGATTTTGAGAAATTGCTACTTATATTAAAGATATTCTTGAAACCTCTGGTGCAGCTCATGTGTCATGTCTGTTTCCCAGGTTGGTCTTAGACGGGCACAGTTGTGGTATACTAGTCCTAATCAATCACACTTTGACAATACAATAATGCAGCAAACTATATCTGTGAGTTTTCAGCTGCTACATTTGGACCAATATCATCCAAATGCATAATGTGCTTGATTTCCAATAAGACTACAGACGAGAGAAGTCAAGGTTACTGACGACAACCCCCCTATTATTTAAAACCACGTTTTGAGAGAAAAGGTTCAGCTGATTCGGCGTATGTTGAAAGATTAGCAAACTTTAACTATTATGTTCAGCAAAATCTGTCCTTGCCACTGGGAAATAAAATAGTGAAAGAGAGAGTCTCGGTGGACAGTGAGCCGGTAACAGCAGGCCTCCACATGAGAGGGACTGCCTCAGGGCAATCTCTCTGACGGCCACATGGCGAGTCCACCAACTCAGATTTCACACTGATATTTTATCTTCGGTTTCACAATTTCTACGGGGGAACTTCAGAAATGAAAACATTAAAACTTTTATTTAACCCTTTCCCAACAATTTTCTTTTGAAAAGACCATAATCAACTCAGTCATGTTTGACTGACAGGTCAACAAACCACGTGTCCCACCCCATTAACAGATGAAGAAGATTGAGGAGAGGCTAATTTTTGAATGATATTTTTCATCTTGAAAATAATATCACTTGCATAGGACATTATGGTATACTTGAAAAAGCACCTTTTGATTTATTCATTTGATTCAACTACTGTGATGGGGATGTACCGCAAAGTGATATAATCGTAATTCTCCTAAAGTGATGCTTGATTCACTGAATCTGAAAACTGGGCCAGAAGATAACGTAAATCTGAATTCCATAATTGTGGCCGCAAAGGCTGTTTGCATCTTGTTGGCACAAGCCCGACACAGTGACACATAAAGGGAAGCGAGAGGAAACCTTCTCGATTTATTCACCCAACTTTCTCTGTATAATATCCAGAGTCGTTATTTTAACGTCTAACAAGCAGGATCCAGTCAAAGTGCTCATCATAAATTCATGCAGCACTACTTATTTATATCGCCTCACTCGACTCACTCGGTGTCAGTTACAGTTTACTGGCTCCTCTCAGTGAAATAAATCTTTATAAAATAATTGGCATACAGTGATTACTGTACAATATCATAACATACTCAAAAACAAAAACAAAACATGTCAAGGTGTAATCTGTCACCTGTAGAACTGTTCTTTTATTGCAATTTTCACGAAATTCAAATGGAGGAAGTGAATGCACGCTACATAACATCTTCTTTAGATTTCTAATAAACAAAGATATTCTCACCCTGTTTGCTGCCAAAACCCACAAAATGAACCCACACAGTGATAGTAGTGATAGTGCAACTAGTATGAGCAAATATATAAATATGTCCAATCTAAAAATATAATAAAAAAATAATCAAATAATATAAAAAGAATGAAATTCAGAGCCGAGTGAGGAAGCACAAGTTTCTTTCCTGTGACAACACAAACGGATGTCAAGGTTCTGACAGAAGAAATGATGTTCCTCATGCTAGGGACAGGGAGAGAGAGAGAGAGAGAGAGAAAGAGATTCTTCCCGCCCAGTAGATTGAGGTTTAAACAATAGATGTTCCCAAATCGATAGATACTTTCTGTCTCCTCGTCCTGTCTCTCACTGTGTCTGTGTGTATGTCCCTGTGTGTGTGTGTGTGTGTATGTCCCTGTGTGTGTGTGTGTGTGTGTATGTGTGTGTGTCTGTGTGTGTGTCCCTGTGTGTGTGTATGTCCCTGTGTGTGTGTCTGTGTGTGTGTGTGTATGTCCCTGTGTGTGTGTGTGTGTGTTTGTGTGTGTGTGTGTCCCTGTGTGTGTGTGTGTGTGTGTATGTCCCTGTGTGTGTGTGTGTGTGTGTGTGTGTGTGTGTGTGTGTGTGTGTGTGTGTGTGTGCGTGTCCGTCTGTGTGTGTGTGTGTCCGTCTGTGTGTGTGTGTGTGTGTGTGTGTGTGTGTGTGTGTGCGTGTCCGTCTGTGTGTGTGTGTGTGTGTGTGTGTGAACGTCTGTTAGAGGGAGATAGATTAAACAGGACAGAAGACAGAGACTGTGTTTGTCTGATCTCGCTCTTCTGTCCTCTTCATCACTATCTCCCTCTCTCATGCTGCGTCTGTCGGGGCGACTGTGAAATATTCACGTGGCTTCACTTTTATTGTCACTTCACCACATGTGGCTAAACGTTTGTTTGTTTGTTTGTTTCGCCCTTGACACGTCCGTAAAAATGGTCGACACTGAGTTAAGAGATAAAGATTGAAGAAATAAAACCCTTAATGTTGCAACGTGATTTTTTTGTTTTTGTTTACATCCGATTAATATTTATGTTAATGTTCAAATCAACCCGTCAATCATCCCAGGTGACAGGACGCCGAAGCTCAAACAAAGGGACGACCCACAGGTTGTGGAGAGATGGAAGCTGACAGATGAGGTGATAAGCAATATGATTCCATCAACCTATTTTATGGGGTCACTTTAGAAAAAGTTGATGGAAACGGCGAAATTAAAAAAAAAAAAACTTCATCTAATTCTCAAAAGGGTTTATACGTTCGCTTGAGGTGTTTTTTGCTTTTTTTTGCAAAAAAGAATTGATGTGCCAAATGAGAGATGGAAACAGCTTTGTTGTTGTTGTTGTTGTTGTCATGTGCGTTGTCACATCTCAGCCCCTCCGGAAAATTTCTGGAATAAAATGCTCTTGAACACCAAACTGAGTTTCCAGCTCGTTAGCAGCCAGAAGTCATTTTCCATTCAGGAAATCTTTTATCAGCCAAAACTGTGCAACAACAAAATAATGTGTTTTCCATAAATGATGTGAGACTGAAGCACTTGGGTTTGAATTGCAGGCAGCGGACTCGGCCCCTGAACGCTCCAGGTAGTGATCAGCTGTTAGAGTCTCTGGTGCTCCTGGTTCCATCCGCCAGACACCGGAGCTCCCGACCCGCACACTTCAGAGAGGAAATTGCCCATTTTGTTGTCGGAGACCGCCGAGTCGACCGGACTTGTTATATAAAGACAGCAGCTGCTCTTTTTCTCCCATCGAGCTGCCGGCAGTCATCCATCGTCACGACCTGCACAGCGTCGAGTGGCCGTCCAGACAAGTGACGAGCCACCGAAGGATCAGACTTCATGAAACTGACGGTTCCATCTAAAGCCACTGCGGCAAATGACATAGAATCATGTGGAGAATTCATTCTCCAGTGTCTGGTCGCGTCCTATTGGACATTGAGCTTCTTCCTGAATCTGGCCGAATGTTTTTATTAGAGTCCGACAGACATATCGGCCCATATGAGTCGGTATCGGTATCAGCGCTTATGTTTACTGCTATGAAACCTTTTATGTAAAGAATTAACAATGCAAAAAGATGTATGTTTTAATGCATTTATGTTTACATTTTACGTGAAATGAGTGATGTTCATTTTTGCAATTCTTATAGTTCTATACGTTTGGATGAATATGTGTTTTATTTTTATTTCTAGTTATTTATGATAACGTTTATGGTATAACTAAAAATATCAAGCCTCAGTTACATTTCTTTGTCATAAAGGTTTGATAATGACATCTTAGGAATCATTAGCAGATAAATATTTATATATGTATATAAATATACATATTTACTGTATTTATCGGCTGATGTATTGGTATAAGAAATTGTGAACTGCCTAATATTGATATCGGCATTTGCAGCCCCCAAAAATCCATATTGGTTGAGCTCTAGTTTTAATTGAATATTCAACATATTTAATTAATATTAATGTTAATATTCCATGTTAGGACGAGGAACCGTTGCTCGTGTCCCACGTGAAACCGATAATCAGTTTCTTAATCACTGTGTTTTCAATGAAACAGACGCTTTACTAATCTTTTCAGTTTCAACACATTAAAATGTTTTGCTCAACCCACTTTGACCAAAAAAATAAAAACTTGCACGAGTGGCAGGTTAAAAAGCTCCAGTGCTGAAGGAGGAGGAGGAGGAGGAGAGAGGAAGAAACGAAACATCCACCCACTCCACTGTCGACTTCACCCAGAGAGAGAGAGAGAGTGAGAGAGAGAAGGAGAGAGAGAGAGAGAGAGAGAGAGAGAGAGAGAGAGAGAGAGAGAGAGAAGGAGTGGGATGAAGAGGAGTGGGATGAAGAGGAGTGGGGGTGGAGAGATGAGAGGGCACAAGAAAGGGGGATTTAACACCTAAATTTAGCTGCAAAATTATGTCTCATGAACTCACACACACACACACACACACACACACACACACACACACACACACACACACACACACACACACACACACACACACACACACACACACACACACACACACACACACACACACACACACACACACACACACACACACACACACACCTGAGAGCCGGGGGCTGAATACAGAGAAGGATTTTCATAATTCAAAAACACCTCAGACGTCGATCTCATCCACATCAAACACCTGGTGTGGATGTTAGAGGAACCTCTGGAGTGACGGTCCGTCATCAAACCGACCGACGCGTTCATGTACTGGACACGTGGACACTTTCACTCACTAAAACATGCTTAAGACCCGTCGTTTTTTCATCTATTTGAAATTCCCTGTTGTGCTTCCACTGACAGTTCGTCTTCTGAGCTCAGACAGTTAAGCAAAGGAAGAGTTTTGGAAAGTACAAAGATTCAAATCCATTTGATCTGAGAGACTCTGAAGAACTCAAGAACACACACTGTGACACAAAGTGAGGAACGAAGTTTCTTGGCCAAATTTTGTCCCCTTAAGGCCTCCGTAGAATCAGACTTTAGGTTAAAGCTACACTGTGTCAATATTAAGAATAACTTATTAACATATATTGAATATAGTGTCCATAACTATGTGTTCATATGAGTTAAATATAGTTCCATGAGGTGGACCGACCTCTGTGTGAGTCTCCATGTTTCTACATCGTGTTGAATACGGTTGTTGAACTAAACGGTTCAGAACACGTCGCGTTCACGTTGAATTTTCAGACGCTGCCTGAAACAGGAAATGGAATCAGCGGTGTGCCGCCATAAAGTGTCCCCTGTCGGTCGCTCGGTTGGTTGCCATGTGCAACTTAACCACCAGATGGCGCCAGAAAATTACAAAAATGGTGACGTCAAAGAGACAAAAAGAATAAGATTTCCACAGTTATCATTTTAAGATGAACTGTCTGCAGACTCATGAATCAACACGCTGCGGTAATGAGGTTGTCGGTGTCTTAATAACCCGTCAGAGCAGATTGTGAGTGATCACATGAATGTGATGACACTGATATCGGTCTGGTTTTTTCAGATGTGGCCAATGAGAAGGAGATACGTAGGGAAGATACGACGAGCCGTGTTGATCCCTGAGGCAAAACTGGGTCACTCCAAAAAAAGAAAAAAGAAAGAAAAATAAATCTAAAAATAAACCCAGTAAAAGACGAGTAACACAGACGTTGCAGCTTCTCGGCATTATAATTTCATGCTATATTGGTGCTGTATATGATATTCCTCATTAGTTAAATTATATATATATATATATATATATAATGCCAATATCGTCAGGTTTCCAGACCAATCGCTTCATCACAGAGAAGGTTTCAGCTCTGAGATCAGATTTCTTCCCTTGTCACTTCCATATTACACGCTACAGCCCATATGGGAGAGAAATGCTTTTACACATCAATACACATAAACAACAACATAAAAACATGCAATTAACATGAAGGAGAGCTGCGTCTAAAACTGGACGCTTAACGTCACGGAACGTGATGAAGCCGCGATCGATAATCACAGATATGCTTCGTCATGAATACATCTGTGAAAACATCAAACCTGAACTCCTATAATTATGGACCTTACATTGTGTTTTCCCAATAGAACTCCAATGTTAGGAAAAGGCTGAACGTACTAAGCAGCGATCAATTATCACCAAATTTCTCTCAGAAATGCTTCGTCATAAACACTTACCTGTGAAAAAATCAAACCGAAACCCTATAAGTATGAGCGTTATCTTACAAAACTGTTAGAAAATGACTGAAGTTTGGTTGAAGGAAAAACTCTGAAACTAAAAAGTTTGGTCGGGACGAAAGAGAATTTTTTTTTTTTTTTTCTGAAAGTAAACAAGGACTGATGGAAGTCTGAAGATTGGCTGGTTGGTGTCAACAGAGAAAAAAACAGGCAAACATGGGAGCCTCCATATTTTATTCTCTCTATATCTGCTGTGTTTGATTTGCTGCGGTTATTTTTATTTCTGTACATCTCCTGTTACGGTGAAGGTTTGACTCCCGGAGTCGGGTTCAGGCGTCTGATGAGAACAGTCGCTGCAGAACCTGGAGTTTCACAGTGGAACTCATCCTCTCGGAGCACGAGGCCCAATTACAAGATGCAGATTCGTGCTAAATAATCCGGGCGGTCGCAGAATCGAAGCAGAGGTCCAACAGCTTTTTGGGTTCCGCAAAAAAAAAACACAAACCAAAATCTGAAAGGGTTCGATTCATCAGCGGCTCGTAGAATAACTCAAACACGTGTAAGTCTCGGCTCATTTTGGATTTCCGAAACGCGTTACTGTACCAACGTACGCAGACTAATCATCCCAGAACTCGTCTGATCGGAGGCGAATGACATGGACTGAAATCTTGGCCAAGTATTACACCATTGCGAATTTCAGTCACTTTCCAAAGCAAGCTATGACTTTTCAAGTAATAACCCAAAGTACACTTCAATATTTAGATTTCAGACTCTGAATTGCTGAGAGTGACGGACACACAGCTCAGGCCGTCAGCACGTCGGCTGTGTGCACAGCTTCCTGTCTGTACCTGTACTAACGTCTGGCTTTCCAGCAAATGATCCCTGCGGTGAATCTGAATTCTTGCTGCAGGGCTCAGCCCTTGTTGCTCGTTCACATGTAGCACAATGTAACTTGTGGCACGGAGCCATTTTGGCAAAGGAGAACCTCATGTTTGGAGACTGATGTGATGGTCTCAAAGCAAAGGTTAATGTTTTTTTATTTCCAGCCTCCCATAATGCCGAGTGTTTTCCCTCCACACCTGACACGCGTCCATTGTTCAGAGACAAACAGGCAAATTGCTCCTCGCTCCATCTGTCACTTCCTGCTCTTGGTTGTTGGGAGACCTGCCGCTGACGAGGACGCTGTCGAGACCTGTGTGTGGTTTCTGCTGATATGAACCAGAGAGGATTTTATTTTTATTGCAGCGACAGGCTGAATTCTAGGTATTAAACATTCACCTCTTCAGCTGTTGTCTTAGTAGCGGAGCCTCTGAAACTACAGGCAGAAATGATGCTGAAAATATCCAGTGAAAGTATAAGAAATCTGAATGTTCTTATTTCTGCTGCAGGAACTAATCATCAAAGAAAATCATGATAAAGGCTTTTTCCAAAACTAAGTATGGGACCATACACTGTAAATAAAGATGGACGACATGGCGGCTCCCAAAAGTGAAGTCAAATCATCTGGATCGCCCCCTGGTGGCTGGCGGCAGTATAGGTCAGAAACCCCCGCCTCCTCCATGTTAGTGGATGAACCAAACTAGGAAATACATGTTTCCAAAGATGGTTTCTGTCATTTCAGGTAGATCTTTTCATACTGATGTATGTTCCAGTGTCCATGTGTCTGATGCGTTTGGTTTTGATTAGTTATTTTATGCTATAAAAACTAGAGCGTCGATATATATCGGCCAGTATGAGTCATTCACAGACACATCGGTATCAGTGCGTATGTTCTCCGATATGAAATCTTTTGTTGTAGAGAATAAACAGTGCAGATTAAATTTAACGTAAACCAAATTATGTTTATTTTCTGGATTTAAGTTCTATATATTTGGTTGTATTTGTGTTTACTTTTCATTTGTAGTTATTTATAATAAAGTTTATGGTTTAACTAAAAATTTAAAGCCTCATTTACATTTCTTTGTCATAAAGGTTTGTCGTCATAAGGACATTTGAGGAGTCATTGACAAATTAAAAAAATATCGGCCTTGTACTCGCTCATATCGATATCGGCCCCCAAAAACCCATATCGGTCGGGCTCTAATAAAAACAGGCTGTGACGATACAGACATGAAGTAGAATCTGCACCTGAGTCGATCTGAACAAGGTGGGCTGAGGTTGGTTCCAGTCAAAGTGTGGTGCAGTTCATGTGGAGTCAAGAAAAAACAAAACACTGACACCTGTGAAAAAATCTAACTCATATTTCTATAATTATGAATGTTATCTTACATTAAGTGTTTTCCTCTCCATAGAACTCCATTATAAGGAAAAGGCTTAATATGACTTAAGCAGCGATCAATAATCACCAAATTTCAGATATATCTTGTCATAAACACTCACACTTGTGAAAAAAATCTAAACCGAAAACCTATAAGTATGAACGTTATCTTACAGAACTGTTACAAAATGACTGAAGTTTATGTGGAGTAAAAACAAAAAACTATTTATTCCCAGAAACATTTTTAGAAAATGTGGAAACTAAAATCATATATTATTGGAGCCCAATTTTGCCTCCTATCAGAAAAGCAAATTGGAAAAAACAACAGTTTTCTCTTCGCCCTTAAGTCTTTTCATCTTTTCACGCTCCACTGAATGATCCGGGTCTCCGCTCTAATTGTCGCCAAGTCAAATTGCCAATCTTATTATTAAAACCCGCACGATGGTTAAACGGCTGCACAAAAATATTAGACCAAAGTTTTACCCGAATGGAATAAGGAACGAAGCAAAACTGAAACTAAAAAAAGAATCAATTTTTTAACTGCAGACTCCAGGTGAGATCGCCTCAAATAAATCACAGGTAAGAAGATTCACTTGACTGTAGAACAACACACAGGAATCTTCTGCCTTCACACACTGAACATTCACGATCTCCCGGCGCCGCGAGATGCACGAGATAAAAGCCGCCAACAAATGTCGTTAATAAGTTATGTGAATAAAAAAATAAATAAAACTGTGTATTGTCGGCTCAGTTTGATACGCTCGTGTTCCTCTCTGTGTTTTCAGAGTGACCTTCTCCCTCCGCTCGCTGCATAACGCTTGTTTGATGCTGTTTGAAGTCTCGCTGCTGCCGTTTCTGCTGAGTGATTAGAAAGATTGTTTGATGAAAGGATATAAATATATATATATATAAATATATATATAAATATATATATAAATATATATATATATATATATATATATATGGGAGGGGGAGAGAAAAATAACACTCACACACGTGCATTTATTACTGTTCACGTCCATATATGCTCACGCTCGCCCTCTCTCACTCTCTCTCCATGTTTGTGTCCGATCAAAGGAAGTTTAAAAAAAATTTAATCTCACAAAAACTCTAACTCTCTCTGAAAAGCCTCCCGGAGTCTTTGAAGAACATGAGGTATACAACAAACTATAGTATCAAAACAAACTCAGCTCAGAGATAATTACAATGTTGCACTGATGAAGTCAAATGAGAAGCAACACAACAACACACTGGAACAAACACACACCGGAAAGAACACATACTGGAAATAACTCACACTGGAAAGAACACACACTGGAACGAATACACACTGGAACAAACACACTGGAACAAACACACAGGAACAAACACACACTGGAACGAACACACCGGAACAAACACACTGGAACAAACACACACTGGAACAAACACACTGGAACAAACACACACTGGAATGAACACACTGGAACAAACACACTGGAACAAACACACACTGGAACAGACACACACTGGAACAAACACACTGGAACAAACACACACTGGAACGAACACACTGGAACAAACACACTGGAACAAACACACACTGGAACGAACACACTGGAACAAACACACACTGGAACGAACACACTGGAACAAACACACACTGGAACAAACACACTGGAACAAACACACACTGGAATGAACACACTGGAACAAACACACACTGGAACAGACACACACTGGAACAAACACACTGGAACAAACACACACTGGAACGAACACACTGGAACAAACACACTGGAACGAACACACTGGAACAAACACACACTGGAACGAACACACTGGAACAAACACACTGGAACAAACACACTGGAACAAACACACACTGGAACAGACACAAACTGGAACAGACACAAACTGGCACAAACACACACTGGAATTGGGGGTGTGGTCTGACTGAGAGCTCGTCCACCATTGAACGCATCAACTGTCAATCAGGCCATATCCCAGGCGACAAATCTAAATGAGACGAGTATTTACAAAATGAACATCACGTATTGAAGAAGACTCGAAACTAGAGATTGACACATACACTCCTCAGGAAAAGGTTTTCTCATAAGACTTCTACGGAAACAACCAGTGGAGTCGCCCTCTGCTGGAGATTCAGGAGAACACAGGCTACAGACACTTCAGCATTAGCTTCACTTTACGGACCTGGTGACTATATGTCCATCTTGGTGTCCTGGGTAAGATTATGACATGGACAAACATTTGCAATGTGCAAAGTTAAAGGGACCTTTGACTCTGTACAGACAAGACATTTTGGGGGCGTGTGTTTAACTTGATTGACAAGTCTGTTGGCTGAATCACACCAGGTCACTTCAGTGAGCGAAATCCAATCATCTCTTCAGTAAACTACAATATGAGAAACAGCAACGACATAACGAGTGAACTAAACATTCGTCTCAGTCATGTGACCTAGACGACTGAATGTGATTCTCTTGTCTGACGAAACCAAAAGTGATTTGACGGGCGTACTGAATTGATACATTAAACTCGGATCAACATTCACAAATATCTGTCACTCACAAGTTTCGGCAGCTTATTCCTACATGTCGTAAACACACGATAACACACCAAACAGGTTTGTACACACGGACACGCCTTCAAAGTAAAACATGAACATATACACAGAGATTTCAATATTATCTCTATTCACTTTATCTTAAGACAATGAGTGTGTTTCCTGTAAACACACACACACACACACACACACACACACACACACACACACACTCACCACCGATGCAGAGGCTGAAGCGGCACAGTTCGTCACACAGGGTGTCCGGGCTCTCCAGCTCCCCTGGTCCTCCTCCTCCTCCTCCTCCTCTCCCTCCTCCTCCCCCCTCTCTCCTCTTCTTCCTCGGTGACATCCTCTTCACCATCTTCATCACTCGTTCCACTTTGTCCATCCCGACTCGACGAGGTTCACCTGAGGGGCTGCACCTGGACCGTCTGTCTCTTCTTCTTCTCCTTTTCCACGTCTTTGTGTGCGAACTTTCGTCGCTCTGCACTTTTCCTCTCTCTCTGCTCTCGTCTTGCTTTCCCCTCCTCTTCCTCCTCCTCTCGTTGGTCTGGTCTTCTTCTGCACCTCTGCCCGATGCAGCACTAAAGCGATAGGGTTTAGTCGCGCACAGGTGAGTCGTTATCTTTCTTCTTCCCTCTTTTCTGTTTCCTCCCTCGTCCTTAGTTCAAGGAAAATCCAACGAACGAAGCGAAGTGAGACACCGAGGGAAAACTGAGGAGAGGGAGAGGCAGCGCACTTACTCTCCCCCTCCTCTCTTGCTCGATCCCCCCTCCCTCTCTCTCTCTCTCTCTGGGTGTGTGTGTGTGTTTGTACCCCAGCCCACCTCCCCCACATCCAGCCTTCAAAACTCTCAGCCCGGTGCTTCCAGAGAAAAGGCAACAGTTTGGTTTTTTTAAGATGCGTGATGCTCTCTGCAGTGGTACGCTTCATTATCTCCGACACACACACACACGCACACAAACACGCACACGCGCACACACACACACACACACACACACACACGCGCACACACACACACACACGCACACACACACACACACACACACACACATGTCATTGTGTCACTAGAACAGACACACACACATTGTTTGTCTCTCCCCACTGCAGCTCCTTCAACTTTAATGACTTTAAATCAATCCGTGTCTCCTCCTCCTCCTGCCCTCCTACATGTCATCCTTCCTCTCCTCCTCCTTCCTTCCCTCCTCTTTCTCTCCGTATTGCATCCTTCATATTTCATTCTATCTATCCGGGTCCTTTGATATCACCCTTCTTCAACACTTCCTTCTTTGATTCAATCTTCCATCCGTCATCCCTCCCTCTCCACCTGTCTCCTTGACCCTAATGCAATCTATTCCCTCCTTCACCTCCCTGAACACCTACGTCTCATCCAACCCTCCTTCTCTCTCTCTCTCTCTCTCTCTCTCAACGCCTCCATCCTCCTCCTCTCTGTCCATCTTCCTTCCATCTCTCTCCCTTCTGCCCGTTCTCATCTGCTCCTTAATCTCCATTCCGTGTCTCTCCATAATGAGCTCATCCTGTCTTCTGGAGGAGGATCTCTACAAAACAACACCCACATAAAGAAACTTGTTTAATCACCCCTGTGGGAGACTGGAAATCAACCCTAAACTTAACCATCACAACTACCTGCCTAATTCAGGCCAAAACAGACGTCTAACCGCGAGCGTAACCTGCGAATTTATTCGCCCGTTCTTCCTTCCACTTTCTCTGACGAACCTCTGAACAGAAACAGAAACATGAAGTGATGAATGTAAAGAGTCAGACAGGAATGCCAATAGGAAAGCAAGACAACGCAGGTTGTGCTAACTGGGGCTAAAGCTAGCGTCCAACTTCCCTTGCTCACTTCCTGTCAAGTCCTCTCCTTATTCACCCGGTCACGATACAACTAGCAACTCGTGTCAACAAGCTCGGGCTGCCCACACAGATACAAGTGCTGTATCCTCCATTTCTGAGACGACGTCAGAACGTCTGACCACAGTGACGGAGGGAGGATCTCAGCGCTAACTGGCTTTTCGCGACGCCACGCCACACGAGTTACTTCAAATGTTCCTCCCCGGAGTTCTTCCTACCAGCCCCCTGGACAACACTGCAGGACGACCTCCGGAAGGCAGCTCACAAACCAACGGGTGAGGTCACGATGGGTTGCCACTTCGTTCACAGCGAGCGAGTGGTCGTGTCGATGACTTTCAGCGGCGGGATTATCGTCATGTCTCTGCCTCCGGCATGTTCTACAAAGACGCCGCGGAACGTTCCAGAGATTTTCCTGCTGCTGTGAACGCGTTTGATAATCTCGGAATTAGAACGTCAAACTTCGGAGAACGTCCGGGCGCAATTTTGCAGACAAGTCTGAAAACTCAGGTTCAACAAGTATAGAAAATGAAACTGATGAATCTCACACAAACATTCATGATCGCCTGTTGCCGCTGCAGTCGTTTTCAAAGTGACCTTCTTCTCCCGCCTGCAGGATAACGACTGTTTGATGCTGCTTGAATTCTGCTGAGTCATTGGCAGAGAATGTTCGGACGCAATCGTGGGAACACTCCGAACGCAGTTACTGCAGGTACAGAAACTAGATTGATCGATCTCAACAGAGACGAGTTGTTGTTTGGTTTGAGTTGGACAATATTCGTCCACACTCTCGCCTGACAACTTCTCAACTTTCAGGGCTGTAGAAAGTGAAGCTTAAAAGTGAGTGAGCTGAAAAAGGAGGTCAGAGGTCCTGAGCAGTGAGCGAAACTGTCCTCAGCTCAGAGAAGAACAACTTTCAAAGTATTAAAGACTCTGCAGGAGTCACACAGACAGAAATAGAAATAGACTCCAGTCAGAATATCTGGAGTCGTCAGCGGATTCCAGCGACTAAAACCAGTTGTTTCTTCCTGGTGACAGCAGCAGTGCATTAGGGGCGAATGAAACTACAGCACCAAGAAAATTCATTCTGGATCTCATGCACTTGCTCAGTTGTTCATTTTGAAACTGATGATGTGAGTGAATATATTGATGGAGATGTTCTCACTGGATTCACCTCTGTACAGGTGAGTCGTGAAAGACGACGGTCATGTGACAGACGCAGGTTTAATGGCTGAATTTTGGTAAGAAATGCTGTATTACATATATAACACAGCATTTGTTTTCTAAAACACAGTTTATAGTTGAGGTCCTTTACTTCAAATTTTCTTCATAACTGTATATACAATAAAATTCCACCTCAGATCTGACAAGTGAACCTTGGGTACAATCCAGAAAAGTATTTTTTTAATGATCATTCCTTTGCGAAAGGTAATCATTTAGATTTTCATGAAATAAAAACTAATTAAAAAACCTTGTTAAATACACAATTGAGATTTTCTATTTTCCTGTAGTCACTGGTTGGTCGTCTGCCTTTTTGTTGTCTTGTTGACTCATGTTGGAGTAGCTACTAGCTAACGTTAGCTAATGCTACGTGCTAACCAGAGCCATGTAGAAAGAGAGTTGCCACCAGAGTGTAGCTGAAATGTTAACTAGGCACGTGCGGTGATGTTTATGTCGCAACTATTTCACTGTGCAGCTCCGGCACCGGAGTCTGCGTTGTGATCGGCCCCGGTAGAGGAACCGGTACCTGACTGGAACCGGATACCGGTTTTCCTACAAGTGACGTTAACAGAGAGAGAAACGAAATGTCTGTGATTCTATCCTCAATTAATGAGTCACTACAATGAATAATCAACACATTAATTTACATATTCAAGTTGATCCTCACAAGGAGACAAAATCCACCACACACACACGACACACACACACCGACACACACACACCGACACAAACCGACACACACACACCGACACACCCACACACACACACGCTACAAACTTGGCTCGTCTTTCATTAATTTACTAAGAGGGTTTAAAGGGATGATGTTGTGATGCCAGGAGTGTTTTCACATTTTAATAACAAGATATATATTTATACACAGTTTGTTTGTGTGTCTGTGAGTGTGTATCACTGGTACTCTACATGAACCGGTTATGAAACAGTCTCACAAAGTGGGGGTGTGAATTAATCACATCTGATCAAATTCGAATAGCTCAAACTTTGCACACACACACACACACACACACACACACACACACACACACACACACACACACACACACACTTGTAAGTCCCTGGAGGACATGGAAATCAAAATGAAAGAGGAAAAAGTGTTTCAATACTGATTTTTGTCATGAATGTTCCAAATGTGAACAGGACACTTCAGTAGGTTGTGTCATGAACTGCAACAGTTAACCGATTAATCGCTTAGTGATCGACTAGTAAATTAATCGCCATCTATTTTGATAATTGATTAATCGGTTCAAGTAGTTTTTATTTTTTTAAAAATCAAAATGCTCTGATTTCAGCTTTTTCAATATGAATATGTTCTTTGGTGTGTGGACAAAACAAAACATCATCTTGAGGTTTTGGGAAACACGATCGACATTTTACGAACCAAACAACTAATCGATTAATCGAGAAAATAATCAAGAGATTAATCAATTATGAAAATAATAATCGTCAGTTGCAGCACTAGTTGCGTCATGAACTGTAAAACCAAAAAGAGGCCGTTTCTACAAAACATAGATAATGTTGCCTGTAGTTTCCTGTAATTATCACATTATCACATTATCAGTGATACAGATACACAGACGCTCAGAGAGAAACAGACTTAACACGGACACAGAGACATCGTGTGTCCATTGAAGCAGAGATTCATAAAAGTCAGGATCACAGTTTTTGGGACTCTTATTAAACAACAACAACAATCTAACAAAAAATGTAAAAAATCATACAAAACTCAAACGGTGACATGTTAAGGCGGCGCTCTCTAAACAGAACGTCTCTCCCACTGAGTCTTTTGAAAGCAGCTCCCCAATTTTATTTCTTAAAACACGTTTTCCAAACCGTGTGTTTCTTTGAACTGCCACTGCATGAAAAGCAAATATAAGGGAAACATTCAAAAGCATATTGGTGTTTGTGGAACTCGTCCCACCTCCGCGGGGCGCCTTCTGGTTACAGCTTTGAAACCCGACGTGTCATATTTCTCTCTGCATATTTTACCTATGCACTCGGGCGCGACACCCAGGGAACCAGGGCTCACGGTGTCGCGTTGGCAGGACCACGAGAAACGAGCTCCGTGACCCACTTCTGGTTCCACTCGGCTCCAAATTCACTCCAAACTTTTTTTCCCATTCAGACTCAAACTGTTTCACACATCGACGGGTCGTCCGGCCGAGTGAGTGAGAACGATGGCGAATTAGCGATGCCAACTGAGAGAAACCTCAGATTAGAATATATAATATAAAGAGCTCGTCAGTATCCACGATGCAAAAGTCTAAGAAGCAGCAGTTTCTCTCGTATTTTAAAAGGAGAAGCAGAAGCTACTGACGAAAGTGCTGAGCAGCAGATTCTGTTAATCCTCAGAACCATTTACAGAAATAATGAAATACTAAAAAACCAAACACCAAGAAGGGAGAAGGGGATCGCGTTTTTATTTCACAACAGAGAAAATATCAAACACCCAAAACCCGCCGACCGATGCTGCTAACGCCCGTTAGCTTTGCGGGACGACGGCGATGATGGTGATCCATGTGGAACCAGAACCGCCGTTGGTCTGTAGTTGGTCGTCTGTGAAGACTCATGTTCCAGGATCTGTTTGCACATGTACAGTATTTGCAGGCAGCAAATTTGGGATTGTGTCACGGCTTTGAATCAGCCACTTGCAAATGTTTCCAACAAAAGCTATTTCCAGCCTCGACGACCTGGCAACGGCGTCGCCGAGGAATTACATTCGCGCTAAACCGCTTTCGCCCGGTACGTCGTGGCGGCAACATAATCCTTCGGCTGAGTTGTGTTCAAAGGCGACATGTTCCCTTTTCTTTTTTCAAATGAATGGAAGCTCTCGGGTAATTAATCACAGTCCAGTCACGACGGAGTTCCTCAATGTCTGCTATTATGGAGCCGTTGCTTATTAATCACAAAGTAGCAAAGTGGAGCCAGTTAGTTCAAGAGTGAAGAACCACAACGTTAATTACACCGTGTTTTATATATATTTAATATGTACAGTTAACCACTTCTGCAGCGAGCCGGACTATTTTACCTTTTTTCCATTTGTTATGCTAAGCTAAACTAAGCTAACCGGCTTCATATCATAAAGACGTGAGTGTGACATTAATCTTCTCATCTTACAAACATAACGTGTAAAAGTGTATTTTAACATTACCTTTAAATGTTCCTTTACTCTTGTGCAAATATTTCAAAACTAGAGAAAGTATTCCATGTCTAGTTTTCTACAAAACAAACAAAAAAAACTGGTAATAATTATAATTTGAGCTGCAACAGCGAATCAATTAGTAATCGATTACTTGACTAATTGATTAATCCGTTCAAGTAGTTTTTATGGGGGAAAAAGTCAAAAATTCTCTGACTTCAGCTTCTTACACGTGAATATTTTCTGATATCTCTGCGACAGTAAATTAAATATATTTGGTTTGTGGAAAAAAACAACATATCATCTAGTGATTAAAGAAACAAGATTTAATTTTTTTCCCAATTTTATGAACCAAACAACTAATCACTGAATCTAGAAAATAATCAACAGATTAATCGATTATGAAAATAATCGTTAGTTGCAGCCCTATTATTAATATGTCACCGAGCACGTAATCCTGTAGTCCAGAGTGAATACAGGTTGAATTTCCTAAACGGCTCTTTTTTGATTTGTTTTGGAAGAAAAAATGAAAAACAGCAAGTGATGCTGTAATAAATTTCCTAATCTCCTCAAAGGCCTAGTTACATAATTAATAAAACAAGGCTCTTTTGTCTCGTCCATCAAACTCTCCCACTCCCCGTCCTCGGCTTTTCTTTTCCTGCTCGCAGCCTTCGGTCGTCTCGTCAAGTAGGAACGTTCTGGATATGTGATGAATTATATTATGTAGTGTAAGAGAAGTGACGGAGAGACAGTCTGGCAGGTTTTTAAAAAGGAAAATCTTATTTTATCTGAGGCAGATTCAGACGCGATACAAAAAGAGAAAACAATCTGTTGTTCTGATAAGTGTCCAACAACAAAGTTGAGGTCTTGTCTCAGTGGATGTGACTGTTGAAGGACGGGTGATGCAGGGGTAGGCACAGGCCAATTCCTTTTTACAAACATTTTCAAACACGTTGGTTTTATTCGTTGAGGTTTTGAGACTTTCAGCGGAAACAACACCTGGACCAACATCTGTTTCGGGAGGAACCTCCCCTCTCAGATAATGGTTCAATGAAACCGATTTCACAAGAATAGTTTTGTTTCACATATTTTTCACTAATGAAACAAAATCATCTCCCTCCGCTAGTTTGAGAACAACGCAGTTACCAACGTCACCCGGAGTCCGTGAAATGAAGCTGATGCTGAAGTGTGTGAAGCCTGTCTTCTCTGTAGTGACCAGCAGAGGGCGACTCCTCCGGCTGTTTCCTTTTTTTGGGGGTATAATTGTCTTTAAATTGAAGAGGCTTGTTTGTACGAGTGATAAAAGTCTCTTCACTGGATAAAGGAGTTTGTTTGTTTTCAGTCTGCGGCTGATGGAAGACATTTTGGGAATATTATAATTTGAATATTAAATTATTAAGTTTAATAATGTGGCTTTGGTGACGGATGAACTGCTGGCATGATGTCAAAACGAGCATTCAGAAAATATTATCTTAAATATGTAATTCAAAAACAAGTGTAATTCAAATATTAAAAATAATAAGGGATGAAACATGAATGGGATTACCGAGGAGGGTTTGACAGCCCTATGTCAGACCAGCTGATCTACAGAACAATCTATTAAAGATTGTTTTGTGCGGCTTCATGGGGAAAGTTCTACTCACAAAAATGCGCATAACAGAATCAGATCTCTTCACTGCGGAGAATCGCCTGTGCCAGAAAATCAGCAGAGTCAGCGGCAGGTTGCGTGTTTACATTACTGCAGATTTGATTTGATATTAGTTTTCCAAAATCCGTCTGTCCCACTGTTCTGTAAAAACGCCCATGTTCCGACCTTGGGCGAACATTAGGTTCCGACCTTGGGCGTCTTCTGTGAGTTTTCCAAAGTTTGAAAAATTGGTTCAATGAAACTAGTTTCACACCGACTCCAGGGGGAAATACAGACGTGGAAGACGTCGCTGCTGCAGGAGGGAATGTGACAGAGACTTCGTCAGAGCCGCGGCGACTCCACCTCTGCACTGCATCGCAGGGAAAATAAAACATTAGACGATTCGTCACATGCACGTGTTTTACAAGGAGAGGAACAGCAGCGAGGGAAAGGTGCAAATGAAAAAGTAGAGGAACGGTGGAGCGAGGGAGGAAAAGAAGTGGAGCGAGGGGGAGCGAGAGAACGGGGAGGAGGAGAAATTATAGCTGAGAACTGCAGAGCAAACACTTTCTCTCCACACCGGCTTCTCTTAATTCTTCTGGGTTACACACACACACACACACACACACACACACACACACACACACACACACACACACACACACACACACACACACACACACACACACACACACACACACACACACACACACACACACACACACACACACACACACACACACACACACACACACACACACACACACACCGAGGAGGACGTACAAACCAGACCGTGTTCCAGAAAATTCCAACGGGTTCTTCCCGCGGTTTTGATGGAGGAACTTTGAGGACAATTTGTCGCAGCGGGAGACGGTGAAGTCTACAGCGGAGCGAGGGATTAAAAAAAGAAGAGGGAGGGAGAGAAATTAATATGTAGGGGAATGAAAAGGAGTCGGTCTCGGGGGAAACACATCCTCGAAAAAATGATGTCATTCTGTTTCACCTGGTCTGGTTCAGGATTTGAGGTTTTTGTCTTTGTGACGATGTGTGAAGACGAAAACCTCAGAGGAAGAAGATCCTTTAAAAAACACAAGATGTCTAACACCTCGGGGAAATACAAAACACATTTCCTCTGGAAACAGCTTTTTCACGTTTGGTTGATGTTCCATGAATTGAGTTTATTGGGCTTTTTAATACGACAACAGCCCACAAACAAAAACAGTGTTTGATTTATGGGATTAAGACGAGTGACGGCGGCAACAACAGCTGGAAAATACAGATTCAAAACACCAGAACTAAAAAGTCCAACTGGCAAATCACTTCTTTAACCAGACCGCGATTTACCACAGTTCTGCTGCTAATCTGCAACGAGTCGGCGAACAGACACGACGCAAGGGTTTACCTGCATCGTTCCCCCAGACCACCTCTGTGTGTGTGTGTGTGTGTGTGTGTGTGTGTGTGTGTGTGTGTGTGTGTGTGTGTGTGTGTGTGTGTGTGTGTGTGTGTGTGTGTGTGTGTGTGTGTGATATCTGCTGGCCTTGGAGGAGGCGACAGACTTTCTAATTAACTCCATGCTGGGTTGTATCTGGGCTAATTAATTAACACAAAGACCTAAGGACTTTGATTGTGTGTATGTTTGTGTGTGTGTGTGTGTCCTTGTGTATGTGAGTTAAGGCATTTTTTTAGCAGCCTGAAATTGTTTGTGTGTTGGAGGGATATAATGATAAGGGTGTGTGTGTGTGTGTGTGTGTGTGTGGGGGGGGGGGGGTGGATGGGTGGGTGGGTGCACGTGTTTGTTTGTGTGTGTGTGTGTGTGCATGACAGAGAGAAAGCACAGTGTGTGTGTGTGTGTATGAATGCATGCACGTGTGTGTGTGTATTTGTATCTGTTTGTGAAGTACTGTATACCGGTGGTGTGTGTGTGTGTGTGTGTGTGTGTGTGTGTGTGTGTGTGTGTGTGTGTGTGTGTGTGTGTGTGTGTGTGTGTCAGTGACAGACAGGGTGACTTGGTGCAAACATGGCGGTCTAGTCTGCTCTGTTGTGTCCGTCTGGCTCTGAGGACGAGCGGCTTCGTAATAAAAACAAAATGATTCAAGTTTCAATTATTTCACTGAGCAGAAATCATCAACAGGAGGATATTCATGTAAACATTTTTATTTAAACCTGTCATAGCAATAATAAGAGCAGGTCAAACTAAAAATGATTAGCTATGGTTCCATTTAGTTTTGTCAGTGAAGGGAGAATTCAGTGAGTTATAATAAAGAACACAGGACAAACTAGAACGGCACCAAATTCACCACACTCGTAAAAATTGTTCCCCTAAATATACCAGATTTTTTTAAATCAAGATCCATGCATCCTTTTCTGGGGATAAGATGAAAATGTCAACAACAACAACAGAAAATGTCTTTCTCACAATGTTGAAAAAAAAGTGGAAAAAAACTTTCCTGGATCTGTTCCAAAATCTATGGCCTCTTTCTCAGAACATTGTGCCAACAAGTGTCGCGGAAATGCGTCAGGTTGTCGTACGAAATCTGTCTGGCTGGTTACGTTTCACAATATTGTTCTTACACAACCATATCGCAGCAGATTTATGATAAACAGATTGATCTGATTTTGCTGTTTGCATGTTAATCAAACCCGTCTTTTAATCTTTCTATCCCGCCGTCATCTGCCTGTCTGTCTCTGGCATCTCACTCACTCCCTGCATTCTTTGAGGGAAACCCCAGTTGGCTCTGTGATCGACTCGCCCTCCTGTGGCGATCCCCTTAATAGGCTGTGCTGCTCTTCCTCGCCGTCCCGTGGCGATGATGATCACACACCGGGTCTTGACTCGCTCTCATCTCCCCCTCGAGGGCCTCCACCCCGCACACAAGACACACACACACACACACACACACGCGTACACAGAGACAGACAGACAGACAGACAGACAGACAGGCACACACACACACACACACACACACACACACACACACACACACACACACACACACACACACACACACACACACACACACACACACCACTTATCGGTCTGTGCAATGATTAAACATAACTACGGAGTTATTGCTTCACTTCCTGTCGTCTTGGGATTAACGTCAGTCCACCTCTCTGCTCTTCCCCCATCCTCTTCCCTCTCTCCTGGTCCCTCTCTCCTCTTCCCTCCATCCTCTTCCCCCATCCTCTTCCCTCTCTCCTGGTCCCTCTCTCCTCTTCCCTCTCTTCTCTCCATCCTCTTCCCCCTTCCTCTTCCCTCTCTCCTGGTCCCTCTCTCCTCTTCCCTCTCTTCTCTTCCCTCCATCCTCTTCCCCCATCCTCTTCCCTCTCTCCTCTTCCCTCTCTTCTCTCCATCCTCTTCCCTCTCTCCTGGTCCCTCTCTTCACTTCCCTCCATCCTCTTCCCTCTCTCCTGGTCCCTCTCTTCTCTTCCCTCAATCCTCTTCCCCCATCCTCTTCCCTCTCTTCTCTTCCCTCCATTCTCTTCCCTCTCTCCTGGTCCCTCTCTTCTCTTCCCTCTATCCTCTTCCCTATCTTCTCCTTCCTCCATCCTCTTCCCTCTCTTTTCTTCCCTCCATCCTCTTCCCTCTCTTCTCTTCCCTCTCTCCTGGTCCCTCTCTTCTTTTCCCTCTATCCTCTTCCCTCTCTTCTCCTTCCTCCATCCTCTTCCCTCTCTTTTCTTCCCTCTCTCCTGGTCCCTCTCTTCTTTTCCCTCTATCCTCTTCCCTCTCTTCTCCTTCCTCCATCCTCTTCCCTCTCTTCTCTCCCCTCCGTCCTATTACGTGAAATACTATTACATTATTTCATCTGTGAACTTCACCGATCACCTGTGTGATCATAGTAAAACATTGAGATCCAAGAAAGTAATCCAAAAAATGTGATTATTGACGTTATTCTAAACTCTTCATCTTTCGGCTGGAGCGCTGCAACTTCACATTGAGACATGAGAGAAAAAAGAAAAACTAAGTATTCTATAGCTCAAACAGAAAACTGACTCGTCCGTCTGCTGCCTAAATCTGCGATTAGTCATAAACAGTCGACCATAAGAGTTTATTTTCTTACTTTTCATACATAATGGAGCTGCTCATTCTCCAGGAACAACGTATTTCCATTCCGAAAACAACACAGTGTTGATTCTGTGCTTCAGGGCTAAAGGCACATTTTACAATTCAAATTACACATTAAGAGTTTTAATACTTTACAGAAACATTCAAGGTCCATTGACGCAACAGGACGAAGAGAAGATGTGAGCTCACTGCTCAGTGAGTGACCGCCTGAGGAAGACGGAGGTCTGGTGTCGACGTACAAACACCCGAGGGACACGAACAGGAAGTGGACAGGAAATAAAAACAAACAAACAGGTGAAGAAATAATAATGGAACCAGGAGGAGGAGGAGGAGACATGTCAACAGTGGTGTAATGGAAAGATGACAAATGGTTGTTTTGGAGGAAAAGTTAATACACACAAAGGTGTGTGTGTGTGCGCGCGTGCATGCGTGCGCGTGTGTCGTTTAGAAAAGGTTGTGATTAATAGGTAGAATATATAAAAGAGTAATATTCAAATAAACAGGGAATTATTCACAATAACTCGGACAAATCTCTGTCTTTCTTTCTCTTTCAGTCATTTCATGCACATCATCCCCCTCTCATTCTTCTCTGTTTCTTTCCCTCCTCATCTCTTCTTTATCTTTGTCTGTCTCTCTCTCTCTCCTCTTCCTTCTCTCCATCCTCCTTCCTCTCTATTCTTCCCTTCCTCTCTCCTCTCTCCTCCTCCATCCCTCTCCTCTTCCCTCTGTTCTCATCCTTTCTCATCCTTTCTCCTCCTCACTCTCTCCTCCTCCATCTCTCTCCTCTTCCCTCTCTCCTCCACTGCCTCAACATCAGTCTCCCTCGTGACATACGGTGTGAACGTGGCGCCCTCTTGTGGTGATGAACCACAAGAGCTAATAATAAATGTACAGCGGGACTTGGAGCTGACTACAATCCTGCTGTACATTCTTCATGCACAAACCCCCCCCCCCCACACACACACACACAGCGCCTTTGTGTGTGTGTGACCTTATCCCCAGTGGGGATTAGATATGAAACATAAAAGCGTAATTAAATAAAGTCTTGTCAGTTATAATACTAGATACTGTATGAACAGGGATCTGGCTAACCACCACATAAAATTTACAGGGTTACAAATGGGGTTTATTGAATTTTAAAATATTTCCTGAGACTTATGAAATTGATATTTATAGACACATACAAAAAAAATATATGAAAAGAGAGAGAGTGAGTGAGAGAGAGAGAGAGACAGAGGGAGAGAGAGACAGAGAGGGAGAGAGAGAGAGAGAGAGAGAGAGAGACAGAGAGAGAGAGAGAGAGAGAGAGAGAGGGAGAGAGAGAGAGAGAGAGAGAGAGACAGAGAGAGAGAGAGAGAGAGAGACAGAGGGAGAGAGAGAGAGAGAGAGAGAGAGAGACAGAGGGAGAGAGAGAGGGAGAGAGAGAGAGAGAGGGAGAGAGAGAGAGAGAATGGGAGAGAGAGAGACAGAGAGGGAGAGAGGGAGAGAATGGGAGGGAGAGAGGGAGAGAGGGAGAGAGAGAGAGAATGGGAGAGAGAGAGACAGAGAGGGAGAGAGGGAGAGAATGGGAGGGAGAGATGGAGAGAGAGAGAGAGAGAGAGAGAATGGGAGGGAGAGAGGGAGAGAGGGAGAGAATGGGAGGGAGAGATGGAGAGAGAGAGAGAATGGGAGGGAGAGAGACAGAGAGGGAGAGAGGGAGAGAATGGGAGGGAGAGATGGAGAGAGAGAGAGAATGGGAGGGAGAGAGGGAGAGAGGGAGAGAGGGAGAGAGAGAGAGAACTGTATTCCCCGGGGTCTGATGAAAAGCCTGGCAACCACTGCTCCGTCCACCTGAGACCAACACACTGCTTCACTAATGGACCAGAGCTACTTAACACACACACACACACTCACACTCACACACACACACACACACACACACACACACACACACACACACACACACCACACACACACACAGTGGTGCGTAATCTGACAAAAAGAATGGCCTCAGTGCTTCTACAGTGGTTGCAGATATCAATGCCTCGGGAAATCTCATCGTGATTCAGTTATTTGACTAAATTAGCATCATGGTTACTGATCAGCTGACGAGGCCCATTCAGTCGTACGGACACATTTTTCCAAATGGCTTCGGGAGAAACGTGCGTTTCATCCTTGAATGGGACGTGGGAGCCTGGAAGAGGAGGAAGTGGCATCACGGGGTGGACCTCGGCTGAAACTCAATGAGATCAACAGGCTGAGAATCTGTCAGAAGCCATTTGGCCTGAACATGGGGCTTAGACAATTGTTTTATGAAAATTTAATTTAAATTAGAAGCAAGAGTGGCGGTTGAATTGGGACACAGACAAAAAAACAGGCTCTGGTGAAACGCTGTGAAGCATCTCGTGGTGCGTGACGTCACAAATACTTACAGAAAGGTATTTTAACAACATTGATAAAGTAACACACGCACACACACACACGCACACACACACACACACACACACACACACACACACGCACACACACACACACACACACCTCGTTAACCTGGAGAAAAGCTCTTAGTGCACAGGAAGCATTCTCTCCTCCATTAGCCCGTGTCATTACTGCAGCCAGTTGTGCTGCTGTGAATTGGAATATGTGCTTCCTGCCAGATAGTGGGAACACGTATGACCGATTGAAGTGAGTCACGTGAACGACTGAGAAAAGTAGAACTGGTGATGTGAACATGAAGCAGTCACCGCTGCCTCCATCATCATGTTGAAGCCTCTCAATTACTTTGGTTATTTCGTTTTTATTTTCGTGTATTCAAAGTCTAAATATTTAGTTTTCCTTGCTTTGTGAAGTCGAGAGCAGGAGAGAGTGAGAAGAAGAAGAACAGCAGATTGAAAACCTAGAATTCTTCCAGTAATAGAAAGAAAAAGGCAAAACTGCAGGAATATGAAACACCAACATTCTAATGATTGAAAAGTTCCTCCTGACTTCGGATGGAGCAGCGGCCGATAAAGCTCCTCCGCTTGATTCAGTTTCAGCCCCGGGGGCGAAGAAGAAAAGTCACGGAAAAAGAAAATCCCTCCAGTTTATTTCCTCAGAAAAATAAAGGAAAAAAAAGGTTGCTCCTTGTAACTTTTAAGAGAGCGAAGCTTCTGCAGATCAAGCTCAACAATTCAGTTTTTTAAAAAAAGATATTAGAAAATAAAGGTACGGTTCCAATATGAACAATATACACAATCTTAAAGAACTCCAGTCACGTTTCAAAGAATATAAAAAACATCTGCTATGCCATATAGTTTAACATTGTTTACCTCTGACTATCCACTCTCTCTCCCTCACTGAGGAATTCGGACACTATGAATATTCATGATATGCAAATAACAAAGGCGGTGGAAGAATGTGATCAACAAGATGGTTAGAGACAACATCACCAACTGCTAATGCTAACGCTAACTGTCTGCTGACACACCTGCTGTCCTCTCGTGAATGCTAACTTCTAATGCTAACGCTAACTGTCTGCTGACACACCTGCGGTCCTCATGATGCTAGCTGCCTCTGCTGCACTGGAAGTTTCCATTTTTTTTGCCTCACATTTACATATTCGACAGTGATTGGTTTTCTGTATTAGTGAATTATTAAATCTAGCTTGAACAGGATTCTTTTGAATTTCAAATTGCAGAGAAGTGAAACAGAAGTCTCTTCCAGGAGAGGAATGTGAAAACACCAGATACAAGTCGATATAGTCAATGTCAAACATGTTAGAGGACAGGAACAGAAGAAAAACACCCTTTTCAGTGGAGGGAGACTTTAAGTTCTTTGTACCGGTATCTGCTTCCTGCTCTGACAGTGTGAAGCAACAAAACCAAGCACATAAGTTAAAGTGGGAGTTTATAGCGGAGGATTCTAACTTTTAAGTAAAAGCATAGTTTACTCGCTCATCGGCTCACTCTGTCGTACAAGTGTGGAGACGAGCAGCGAGCTCATTTGTATTCGTACGGTTACACAACCGAAGTGAGCTGCGTCTGTGGCAAATTAGATTGTGGCTCATTAGCGAGTCATAAAAGTCATATTTAATGGCAACGTAGTGGCGTATTTAAAAAAAGGTGTAAAGATGATCAAATTAACTTGTTAACTTTTTATCTTTGACTTTCCTGGGAGACGTGAGTATCCGTGTGATGACTCTGTGAACTGTTGAGGACACAAAGAACTCTTAGAAGACTTTGTTTTTCTTTGTGGACTTGGTGAAGTTACTTTCCTGTTTCCTTGTGTTTCATGTATCTAAAGTCATAGTTGTTTTTCCTTGTTGTTAGGAAAACTGAAACCTTGAAATCTGAACTGAGCCCTGAGGCGGTGAGCGCCATCAGCAGCGTCTCCCAGGGTTACTCGATTAATTGACAGCGGTGTGGTCCAACACTTAGCTTCCTTCCTACCTGATGAGTCAGAGTCAAAACACATGAATTTATCAAACTGTCCTGAGACAGTTACAGACCAACACAGTTCGACAGTGCATCTCTCTGCTAATTGGAACGTGGCCCGTTTGATTTGTATGAGTCGGACTTCTGTTTTAAGAAATTCTACATGTTTGTCAGTAAAAAAGGACAAATGTTCAAGATCTACTTAAAAAATCTGTCTTATTGTCGACTGTCATTTTGTGCTTTTTTCCAGTTCTGGATCTGGTCCATTTTTAAAAGCATGGATTTATTGCCTGTTTCGTAAGAAAGAAAGAAAAAACTATCTTGTGATGATAAAAGATGAATTATGTTCATTTGTCAAGAGCGACACCTCACACACCCACAGACCGCTCTTTGTTCCGAGTCGAAGAGAAAATGATGAACGGCGTCAGAGTTAATTTAATTTAAGAATCGATAATGTGTTGACATTATCATAAATATGATTTTTGCTAAGTTTGACATTTGCACAGACATACAGTATCTGCAGAGAGAATCCTACTTATAAGGATTAATGTCATCAGCGTACAGCACCACCCTCATCTTACCCTCATCTTATCAAATTTATTTTAGCAGATATTTAGCTGTTTTTCTTTGTACAAATTATGTCGAATGTGAACCACTGAACATGTCAATGCACAAAACTTGACAGAAGTTTGTTCATTCAGGCTCCGCCTCCTTCCCAGGCTGCATTCGAAGAACAATTGCGTCGCAGCGTTTCGTCTCGGCCGTCCCTTTTCCAAGGCTCCATTTCCACGACGAAAAGATACAACGGGTTCAGACCAGGTCCAGACCAGGTCCAGACCAGGTCCAGACCAGGTCCAAAGCGATCTGATCACAAGCGGATTGGTCTGAATTCAGGTGTGAACGCACCCAGGACGCTCCTGATCACTCAGACCACATCCTGAGGTCGTAAGAGACGAATGCGTCCATATTCCTTTAGCCGCGTGAAAGCAAATGTGTCCGTGAAGGACCGCCCACTCAGCTGACGTCCTCATATCATGTATGTGTTTCACATACATTGATTTAACGTCATCGGCAACAATATCACCACTGGTCAGTTTCCTTGTGAATCTACACTCATTGATTTACTCAGCACCTCCTGTGTTTGTGTATTAGAGCGGGGAGTCGTCACGGGACACGTGTTCAGTCCACTTGAGATGTGATCTATCGCACCAGGTCTGAACAGGAACTACGAATATGCAGAGCTTCAGGTTTATGGGGCGATAAAATGCAAAGACAATGTGTGGAAGCATATGTTTACCAGCAAACTACTCAGGTTAAATAAAGTGGAAATACACCTACGACTCTGTTTTTTTACCAAACGTCAGCAGGATTGGCGAGAGGGAGGGAGGGAGAGAGAGAAAGAGAGAGAGGGAGGGAGGGAGGCAGATACATAAAGAGATAAAGAGAGAGTGGGAGTCAGTAGAGAGAACAAGAGGAAAGCGAGAGAAGGCCAGAAGAGTGGAGCGTAGAAATCAATTCATATAAGAAGCTAAATTTCTGCTGCAGTCTTAATCAATGTTGCACGCACGCACGCACGCAAGAACGCACACACGCGCAAATTTGCTTACAGCAGCAAAATAAATAAGAAGTAAATCAGTGAAAATAATGAGTGAACATAAACATAACGAAATATAAAAATAATAACAACAAAGATAATCTGAACATGGAAAGATATTTACTGCACAGACAGACGTATTGAAACCGCAGTGACGATGGCAGTATTCAACAATTTTAAATGAGATTGACATAAATCTTTTAATTTCCATTAAAGAAACAGTCCAGAAGCAAAACGATATTCAATATACAAAGATGTTCACGAACATATGGGAACCTCCACAAAGACGGTGATTTCAGCGCTGATCAATATATAATGCAACTGTTCTCCAGGCCCTGGTGTGTGTGTGTGTGTGTGTGTGTGTGTGTGTGTGTGTGTGTGTGTGTGTGTGGTGAATTCCCAGTAGCTCAGCTTGAAGCAGATTGAATGGAATCATTTAAAGATTCTCCAGAGACAAACAGTTTCACCGCTCAGAGTATCTCTGTTCTCTCTCTCTACTCGTACTGTATCTCTATTATCTCTCTCTCTGCTCATACTCTATCTCTATTATCTCTCTACTCGTACTGTATCTCTGTTCTCTCTCTCTACTCGTACTGTATCTCTATTATCTCTCTCTCTGCTCATACTCTATCTCTATTATCTCTCTACTCGTACTGTATCTCTGTTCTCTCTCTCTACTCGTACTGTATCTCTGTTCTCTCTCTCTCTACTCGTACTGTATCTCTGTTCTCTCTCTCTCTACTCGTACTGTATCTCTGTTCTCTCTCTCTACTCGTACTGTATCTCTGTTCTCTCTCTCTCTACTCGTACTGAATCTCTGTTCTCTCTCTCTCTACTCGTACTGTATCTCTGTTCTCTCTCTCTCTACTCGTACTGTATCTCTGTTCTCTCTCTCTACTCGTACTGTATCTCTGTTCTCTCTCTACTCGTACTGTATCTCTGTTCTCTCTCTCTACTCGTACTGTATCTCTGTTCTCTCTCTACTCGTACTGTATCTCTGTTCTCTCTCTCTACTCGTACTGTATCTCTGTTCTCTCTCTCTACTCGTACTGTATCTCTGTTCTCTCTCTCTCTACTCGTACTGTATCTCTGTTCTCTCTCTCTCTACTCGTACTGTATCTCTGTTCTCTCTCTCTCTACTCGTACTGTATCTCTGTTCTCTCTCTCTCTACTCGTACTGTATCTCTGTTCTCTCTCTCTACTCGTACTGTATCTCTGTTCTCTCTCTACTCGTACTGTATCTGTTCTCTCTCTCTACTCGTACTGTATCTCTGTTCTCTCTCTACTCGTACTGTATCTCTGTTCTCTCTCTCTCTACTCGTACTGTATCTCTGTTCTCTCTCTCTACTCGTACTGTATCTCTGTTCTCTCTCTCTACTCGTACTGTATCTCTGTTCTCTCTCTCTACTCGTACTGTATCTCTGTTCTCTCTCTCTCTACTCGTACTGTATCTCTGTTCTCTCTCTCTCTACTCGTACTGTATCTCTGTTCTCTCTCTCTACTCGTACTGTATCTCTGTTCTCTCTCTCTCTACTCGTACTGTATCTCTGTTCTCTCTCTCTCTACTCGTACTGTATCTCTGTTCTCTCTCTCTCTACTCGTACTGTATCTCTGTTCTCTCTCTCTACTCGTACTGTATCTCTGTTCTCTCTCTCTCTACTCGTACTGTATCTCTGTTCTCTCTCTCTCTACTCGTACTGTATCTCTGTTCTCTCTCTCTCTACTCGTACTGAATCTCTGTTCTCTCTCTCTCTACTCGTACTGTATCTCTGTTCTCTCTCTCTACTCGTACTGTATCTCTGTTCTCTCTCTCTCTACTCGTACTGTATCTCTGTTCTCTCTCTACTCGTACTGTATCTCTGTTCTCTCTCTCTACTCGTACTGTATCTCTGTTCTCTCTCTCTACTCGTACTGTATCTCTGTTCTCTCTCTCTCTACTCGTACTGTATCTCTGTTCTCTCTCTCTCTACTCGTACTGTATCTCTGTTCTCTCTCTCTACTCGTACTGTATCTCTGTTCTCTCTCTCTCTACTCGTACTGTATCTCTGTTCTCTCTCTCTACTCGTACTGTATCTCTGTTCTCTCTCTCTCTACTCGTACTGTATCTCTGTTCTCTCTCTACTCGTACTGTATCTCTGTTCTCTCTCTCTCTACTCGTACTGTATCTCTGTTCTCTCTCTCTACTCGTACTGTATCTCTGTTCTCTCTCTCTCTACTCGTACTGTATCTCTGTTCTCTCTCTACTCGTACTGTATCTCTGTTCTCTCTCTCTACTCGTACTGTATCTCTGTTCTCTCTCTCTCTACTCGTACTGTATCTCTGTTCTCTCTCTCTACTCGTACTGTATCCATGTTCTCTCTCTTTTCCTCTCCCTGTGTCTTGTTTGTCTCCCTCTCTTCTGTAGCACTGACCTACGACCTCCAGATAATTTAGACTTTACAGAACCCCAAACCCCCCCCCCCACCACCATGTGACCCCAGAGGGATTCAAGGTGTATGTGTTATTTTTTTTCTTCCCATTGTCTGGATCCATTCTCTGCCTCATTCCTTTTCTTTTTCTTTTTCTTTCCCCCCGTCTGCATTAAAACAATCTGCGGCCCTGGTTTGTCTGAATCAGCAAAAACTTACAAGGCTACAGAAATCACTTTAATAATGCAACAGATAGAAACTGCAATAATCCTTGAACTGACAGACTCACTGTGTCGTATGATATATTTTATTGCGTTTCCATTTTATTAAT
Organism: Scophthalmus maximus; assembly: GCF_022379125.1. Taxonomy (NCBI): domain Eukaryota; kingdom Metazoa; phylum Chordata; class Actinopteri; order Pleuronectiformes; family Scophthalmidae; genus Scophthalmus; species Scophthalmus maximus. Next base: position 1,496,544 of record NC_061520.1, read on the forward strand.
TATTCTTTCACAATGAAACGACCTCGTGCTCTTGACGGACACATTCGCTGAATGAATGAATGAATGAATGAATGAATAGAGAAACAACTGATTGAACTGTTGTCTCATATTTGGTGTCTAAGTTATAATGACCTTAATTCAACAATCCTAAAATAATATGTCATTATCATATATATATATATATTATTATTATATCAAATCGGAGACATAGAAATTAATTAATTAGAGACTTTATGTTTTAACAGTTTTACATTTGAATGAGGTTTTGCGGCAGGCTTCTCTTCCTCCTCCTCCTCCTCTTCTTCCTTCTCCTTCTCTCCCTTTTCCTCTTCTTCCTCCTCCTCCTCTTCCTCCTCTTCTTCTTCCTCTTCCTCCTCCTCTTCCTCTTCCTCCTCTTCCTCCTCCTCCTCTTCCACCACCTCCTCCTCCTCCTCGTCCTCTTCCTCTTCCTCCTCCTCCTCCTCTTCCATCACCACCTCCTCCTCCTCCTCCTCTTCTTCTTCTTCCTCCTCTTCCTCCTCCTCCTCCTCCTCCTCCTCCTCTTCTGGTTTCAGTGTTGACAGGATTACTGGTCAGGGAGACGTTGGTGATATTTCTGTCTCTGAACTCTTCTTTCTTTCTGTCTCTCGCTCCCTTCTTCCTTTTCGTCAGAGCATTTACTCTTCACCTCTTGTTCATAAATCTGTTTTGTATTTGTTTGGTGATTTTGCATCTTTATGTCCCAGTTTTATTGATTGATTCATTCATTTGTCCGTTTCTGCAGCAGGTTAATGTCACGTTCATGGTTTTGCATTTCAATGATTCTAACGCCCTCGGCTCCTCTCTCTCTCTCTCTCTCTCTCTCTCTCTCTCTCTCTAACGTGAAAAGTTATTCCCTTTCTCTCTGCGTCTATTCCCTCGTCAAGTGAATTCCTTATTGAGGTTAGAGTCTGTTTGGTGGTTTGCATTTCAATCAGGGCTAACCTCATCTTTTCCCTCTTCGTCCTCCTCACTTCTCTCACTCACTGTCGCTCGGTGTGCTGATCAAAGACCCACATTATTTCCCAGGGACACGTTTGTCATTTTCACATTTTTACTTTCCGCTACCCTCACTCAAGAAAATGAGCCAATTGTTGGAGGCTTCTATCCGAGGAATCCTGGCCCCTCGCGCTCGTCCTTCAGCTGCACGGTGAAAAGCACTGGGAACTCATTCCTTAAGTCAGGAAGAGTGAGATTAAGAAACCTCCGGAGAATCTGTGGTAAAAAAGACCATTTTTTACACTATCGCTAGCTTTGGCTAATGCTACACTACTTTCACTTCTTCTCCACCGCTCTATAAAAAGTACTCGCCAGTGTCAGCACAGTGCAAGAAGAAGAATACATTTTTCTGGTAAAATAGCGTTAGCAAAAACCAGTGAAAAATGTGAGCGATTTATAATAACTCACACTGGAGAGTGACATTTTTATTTCTGGGTTAGGTCTGTATCTGTCACGGCGTATAAGGGCCATTGTAGGAAAAAACAATAAAAAAATTACGGAGCGGGGGGAGTGCGATAATATACTGTATGTCTGTGAAAAACTCACAAATTTACAGATTTGATATTCTCTGATATTCAAGTCGTAGAAGAAAAGTGTTTTGTTTTTTAAGTACAACTACATGGCTTCAGGATCACGACTGACGCTGCCGCATGTCGCGAACCATGTCTGCAGTGGACGACCTCATCAAATTATACTTTGCGATCGGATTTAGCGATAAGGGAATACTCAAAAGCCCAGAATCACCAGATTGTCATAAGCATGCTACAGCGTCTGTGGTGATCCCGAAGCCATGTACCTCCTTTGAGAAACAAAACAAATTTCCCGGTTCCAACCAACCAGGGCCTTTCTGTGTGGAGTTTGCATGTTCTCCCAGGTTCATTGAGACTCTAAACTGACCGTAGGTGTGAATGTGAGAGTGAATGGTTGTCCGTCTCTGTATGTGGCCCTGTGATAGGCTGGAGACCTGTCCAGGGTGAACCCCGCCTCTCGCCCAATGTCAGCTGGGATTGGCTCCAGCCCCCCGCGACCCTTAAGTGGATTCAGCGGTATATGATGGATGGATGGATGGATTACCCCCTCCCTTTCCCCCCCCTACAATGGCCCTTATACGCTGTTGTATAAAAAAACCAATACGATTCATGTCGCCATTTTTTCTTGTTGCACTATCGGGAAGGGAACAAACTGTATCGGAACGTCTCTGGTTTTGTGGCCATTGAACAAATGTTGTCAACATATTCATCCAGTTCCTCACTGTTTTTTTACAGAAGTTTGATTCAATCCTGATCTTTTTCTCAAGTCCTGCATCAACAAATCCGGGGTGAGGTTTAAAAAACATAGGAACTTCTGTTTTCCCCTTTAGACGTCAGGTAAGTTTCAGTAAGACTTTGACGTAAATGAACTGAAATGTGAACGTTAGGTTCCAAACAGTTTTGACGCTGGTGGTTGCGACTGTGCTCTTCTTCAAATTTCCGACTCCAGTTGCGTGGCCCCCATGTGGGCGGACCGGGATCCAGCTCAGGTCGCAGTCGACCGTCTGATACCGATGCCTGTTTTTTTCAACCCGTTGTCCCGAGACAGACGGAGGCTCCGCTGAGGCTAATCCCGTTTTTATAACAATCCTGACACCAGGTTGGAAACCGCCTTCAGTGAGAAAATCAAAGAACATCTCGGTTGCCCAAAAAAATCATGTGCCATCCACTGGGAGTTCAGTCGCAGGGCAGCGATTCTGCCTGTTATATTTCTTTTTACAGTAAATCTGTTGTGATAGAGGAGTTCTAACCTTCAGTTTTAAAGCTGCTGCTCACCCACACGTTTGTGTTTGTCATGAAGCTGGATGGACGACAACAGCAAAACAAACAGTTGTGAACTAATATGGATTTTTCCCTTTTCTGGTTTCATTCCAATATATATTGAGACGTTCCTACATCCAGCGGAAATAAAAGAGGAGAGAAAATGTCTGAAAACTGAAAACATATGAGACCGTTGGTTGTTTGTCTGATGGTCAGGATGATAATGCTAAAACTACTAAATTAATTATCACCAAAGTCTGTGGACATGGACCAAAAATGATTTTTGCAATTTTATAGTAGAGCCCGACTGATATGAATTTTAGGGGGCCGATATCGATATTGGGGAGTTTTTCGAGGTATTCAATATACAGTATATATATACATATACACATTCGTCAGATGTGGTTATCAAACCTTTACGACAAAGAAATGTAATTGAGGCTTGATATTTTAGATAAACCATAAACAACTATAAATAAAAAGAAACTGTTCTCTTCAACCACAACTTGAATTAAGGAAGTAAGCATAATTTGATTGTGAAATCTCAAAATATTTAGTAATCATAAGTGCTGATACAGATATGTCAGGATATTTTAAACACTTACTTTAACATTGCGAGATATGGCTTCTTATTTTTTTACATCTTCACCAATTTCCGAGGAATACTGCATGAAAAATTTGATACATATATTTTGACATTTGATATATAATTTGCGGCGGCCTGATGGAATAGAAGGCGACTGTTGGGCCGTGAGCTCTGATGAGAGACGCTCATTAACCCCCCCACGACCCTCGTCTGCTGTCAATCAATCCAGCTCCGCCTCCTGCAGCTACAACAGTCACACGCTGCTGACACACGGAATACTCAGGATTAATAATCAAACCACGTGTTATTTATTAATTAGTACTCAAACCAGTACTTCTACTTCCAATACATTAACAAAATGTTGCTGCTAAAACGTATGTACTATTACGGATTTTTTTTACACAGGACTTTTTCTTATATTTGTAGTATTTGTACAGTATTTTATAATATTTCTCCCACCGTTTATTTCTAGTGAAGGTTTATGTTTACTCACATCAAAGGGAGGCTCTGCATGTGTGTGCTGACATCTTTATACGTGTGCCAGAGCGTGGTGTGTGTGTGTGTGTGTGTGTGTGTGTGTGTGTCTGGCCTGTGTACGGCTCTAAGTCAGGGCAGCCTTGGCAAAGTGAAGATGCTAACAGAGACAGACAGGCTGCCACATCCCTCAGCTGCTTGGCAATCACACACACGCACACACACGCACACACACGCACACACACACACACACACACTCTGGCACGCACACACACACACTCACACACACACACACACACACACACACACACACACACACACACACACACGTGTTGGAATGAAACACAGAGAATCACCGACCATCACATCAGTCCTCCCGCTCACAGTAGAGTGCTCACATCAGCAAGAAAGAAGAAAATGTCCATCGACGGAGAAAAAGAGGGGAAAAAAACAATCTTTGCTGACTCTTCGAGAAGAGAGTTAATTGTTGTCGGAGGGTCAGAGGTCACGTGGTTCAGAGATGAGAACAAGACGGAGGAGATGAGAAGAGAGGGAGAGTTAATTGGATCATCTATTCTCTCTTGTCCTCTCCCGTCGTCCTCGTCTTCATCACCGCGACACTGATTTAATATCTGGATTATCTGTTTTTATAAAGTAGAGTTATGCCGCACAGCGTCCATATGATATGAATTTATCATTTCTTCTTGCCTTGTCTACAATTCGCAACTGGTCTACTGGAACAGGGAAGGCGAGCACGAGACTTGTGGTGCATTCACAGCGCGACAAGATTCAATTCAATTCAATTATTTGTATAGCGCCATATCAACACATACATTGTCTCAAGGCACTTTACATAGTGAGGTCAATATTACAATATTACAGGGAAAACCCAACACATACAAAGTCAATAAAAAGACCCGACTAGATGCCAATTTCGCGGCACTGACGGGAGTCGGGCAAGTAGCACAAATTCATGTCGCGCTACTTGACGCGATAGCCAATGAGCGTTGAGATCCTCCCTCCATCACTGTCGTCAGACGTCCTGTCATTGTATCACTGATGGAGGACCACTACTGCCGCTGTGTGTGTTTGCATCGTGACCTGGTGAAGAAGGAGCGTGAACAAGGAAGCTGGACGCTAGCTAGCTGGTTAGCACAACCACTTAGAGTAGCATTGCCATCTGCATTCCTGTCTGACTTCTTTTCCTTCAACAGTTCATGTTTACGCATATGCTTGTCTCAAAGATTAAGCCATGCAAGTCTAAGTGGCCGGTACAGTGAAAACTGCGAATGGCTCATTAAATCAGGTTTGTCGGATTAAGTGGATGGAACTGAACGGGCAAATATTCGCGCGAATGACGCAAATAAGCGACAAACTTTAGAAATGTTTGTTTGCGACAAAATTGGTGTGAGTGACGCAACAACTCTCATCTTTCCGGTGTGAAGGCACCATCAGGAGTCGACCACGTCTCGACCTCTTCCTGCTCCGTTAAGCTCCACCCATCCGGAAATCTGTTCCGCCGTTTTTGCGTAATCCTTCTGACAAAAGACACCAAAGAAGATGATGTATGAGTGACAAAAGGAGGTGAAGATGGATTTCAGCTTGTGTGTGTGTGTGTGTGTGTGTGTGTGTGTGTGTGTGTGTAAATGTAGACAGATCAGTGAAAGACGTGAACAGGAAGTTGTGTTACAGAGTTGGGGGTATAATGTGTGAGAGAGGGAGGGATCGATGAAACGGCCTCCCGGTCGTATCGACGGGGGATATCGAGTCGGAGAGAAACGATGTGTGTGAACTGTCGACTTCACTCCAACTCTCCTCTCGGTCGTTTCGTCCCTTTTTTCCGCCCGAGAGCTCCTTTTTTTTCAGAAACGGAAGCAACAATGACTATTGATGCAGAGCAGAGCTGAGGCCAGATTACTGTTATTAAGAGAGAATTACAAGCTGAGCGGTCTCCGCTCCAAGGAACACACACACACCCACACACACACACACACACACACTGTGTGTGTGTGTGTGTGTGTGTCTGCTTCTTTATATTCTCGGCCGTGTTCTTCTCGCTCACGTCTCTTCTCAATAAAAGTCTGTTTTTATTGTCAGTGTTTGGTTTTTGGTTCAGTTCTTTAAACGTCAGTGTCCAGATCCAACACGACATCATTACTTGCATTACCTTCCGTTTAAATTCTATCAGCACTATATGCTCAGTCAACAGAGACATTTTATTTATATACTTCTATTTATATAATTTGATACATATTCTTCTTTACTCACTGGTCTTTTAAAGGGAATGTATGTTTGCTATGCAAATGCACCAGTGGGAAAAGTTTTTAAAATTTCGTTGTACAGTTTTAGATGTGCAATGACAATTAAAGGCTTCTGTTCTATTGTAAAGAATCAATTTCATTAAAGAATCGACACAATTTTTGATAGTTTGATTCATTATGAAACAATGAAACTTTCATCCGCAGATCATCGTGAATTTCTGATCAGCTACAACTTCAGAAGGAACTTTGATCGTGTGGCGCTCGGAGCTGCTCGTCAATCACAGGGTCGACGACCTATAGGGAATCATTTTGGTGTATTTGTTGTTTTTTTTATCAACAACTTCTCTTTGACATTTAGGGAATTGTTTTCTACTCTGATCAAAAAACTCCAGGCCTCCAGAGTGAAGAAGTGTGTGACCACATCTCGCGCTAAAATCAAAATCCGAGACACTCTGAACTTTAACCCTTTCGACAAATTCCAAAAGACTCCGCCGCTTCTGCTGCGCCGCGGTGGTTATTTAAATGCTAATCAATTAATTACCGGAGAACATCACCATCATCATCACGCTCATCGTGGGACTTCAAAATAAATCATGTTGCCTCCGCGGAAAAAAGACAACACATCCCCGAGAGCGAACGAGGGAGAGGAGAGAGAGAGTAACATTAGCTTTTAAATGAGCGGCTGATTGAATCCTCATTCTCAATTTCATAATGAAAGTTTTCCCAATCTACTTCCTCCTCCTCCTCCTCCTCCTCACTCTCTCTCTCTGTTTCAGTCAATCACAGCCGCCTGTAATGAGAAAGTGAGGACACACACACACACACACACACACACACACACACACACACACACACACACACACACACACACACACACACACACACACACACACACACACACACACACACACCACACACACACCACACACACACACACACACACACACACACACACACACAGGCAGAAGTCTCAGAGGTGAACAATCAGCCTCACACGCAGGAGAGAGGGAGAAATTAGCTCTCTGTTAATTCACTCCATTGTCTGGATGCTGGGTAATGTTCTTGGATGGGAGGGGGGAGGAGGGGGGAGGAGGGGGGAGGAGGGGGGAGGAAGAGGGGGTGAGACTTCAGAACCGACTGTATTGTGCAGCAGCAAATATATACGAACAAACAGAGCATTTACAGCAGCGACGGCTTAATTATTATGCAAATGTCGCAGCCGGCAGAGTTCAGAGAGGAGTGATGTAACGCTGGGAAATAAATATATAAATATATGCACTTTTTTCATTCTCTTCTTCTTATTAGTCAGACAGCAGGGAGTCGACACAGAGGTGGCACTTCAGCTTAGGACCACAGGCGGGAAAATATCTTGTTTTGAGTCACTGTCAAGCATTTTTGACTTTATATAACTTTTCATAATTTCTTATCTACACTACCCATCGTGACGTCACCCACTGTTTTTCGTTGTATCGTTGCTTTGTGTGTGTTCTAATTATACATACACATTTTAAAAGGCTTCATCGGCCAGATGTTAAAGTGCTCTGCATATTCTTGGCTTCACATTTGCTCCACATTTCCCCACTTCTGACACTTTTCCATGAGTGCCCCTTTTCAATGATCTGTTGGGTTTTTTAAGAATACGTGATAGATCACAAAGCACCAGGCATCACAAAAGCTTTTCTCTGACTGACGTTTGGATTGTGTGAGAAAAATGCAGCCTCATTGAATGTGTTACGGCAAAGTGTGTGTGTGTGTGTGTGTGTGTATGTGTGTGTGTGTGTGCAGATGCTGCCCAACAATGACTCACGTGGAGGAAAGTTGCTGCAATGCAACAAAACTTAAAGCCTGTGTACATTTTCTGGCGGCATCTGATGGTAAACATGCAAACCACAACCGACTGAGCGACCGACAGGGGACACTTTATGGCGGCGCACCGATGATTCCCATTACTGGCTTTCGGCTGCGTGAAAAAATCAATGTGAACGTGTTCTGGACCGTCTAGTTCAACAACCGTATTCAACACAACGTAGAAACATGGAGACTCACACGGAGGTCGGGTCCACCTCATGGAACTATATTTGGAACTCTTATATGAACAGAGTTATGGACAATATATTCAGTTTCTGTGAATAAGTTCGTCTAAATATTACACAATGTAGCTTTAACTGTGGGACTGCAACACGTCGGTCGTTCAGAAAACTGCAACAGCTCATTTCAGGTAGAATATTTCGGAATTTTCCCAGATTGGGATAAATAAAGTACCTATCTATCTGTTTTTATGTGAAACAAATTATTGTTCTGTTTATTTCAAAGTAACGTCACTTGATTGCGTTTGCTCAAACATATTGGACTGAAAATTGCAGCTGTTGCAGAAACATAAAGTCCAGATCCAGTGACGTTAGTTTTCCCTCACGACCCGTCTCAGGATGCATCTGTCAACGTGACATCAGATCTGGGCCACACTCAAAAATACGAAAAATTGGATCTATAAGCAAAAGGTGAAATTGAGTGAAAGCTCTGCGGCCCCTCGGAGCCGGCGGCTCTTTTGAATTCGGTTATTTCCCGAGTCGCGTTTTTCAGCATCTGTGCCGCTGCCAATCATCGTCCTGCGGAGCAGAGCGGGCGGAAGGTGCAGTGCCCCGGTGCTTTATGCAAATGAAGCGGCGGCGGCGGCTGTCATCAATGCGACGGCGAATTGCCAATCAACAAACTCAGAGTGTGTGTGTGTGTGTGTGTGTGTGTGTGCAGGCATAGTATATCTTTGTATGAAGTTGTAGTGTGAGTGTGAATATCTTTGTGTGTATTCAGGCATGTTTGTGTAACGTGATATTCAGTGTATCGATTTACACTATGTGCCCGTGTGTGTACAGATGTGTGTGTTCTTAATAGAGTGTGCACATGTGTGTGTGTTCTGACCTTCATATGTATTGTTTTCATGGATGTAACGTTCAGCTCAGAACTTGTGCATGTTTTTCCCGACTATACGTGTATAAGTGTGAGTGTGTAAATAGGGATTTGTGTGTGTGTGTGTGTGTTAGTTGACATCAATACGCTCTGACAGCAGCGGACAGGAAACGTCAATGGCGTCTAGCTCTGATTGGCCCGGGGCACCTTCACTGTATCGTAAGTGCAGCTGATGGAGACACACACACACACACACACACACACACACACACACACACACACACACACACACACACACACACACACACACACACACACACACACACACACACACACACACACACACACACACACACACACACACACACACACACACACACAGTGTCTCTTTACACCTCCGCAAAGGAAAGTTGAATCTGAACAACATGACAGATTTAAAACTTTGGATCACTGTATGTCCAGGTTCATTTCTTTAGAGACTGATGAAGCACTTCAAGTTTCTTCCCCTGATTATTCTTTTTTTTTTCTTTTATACATTTTTTATTTTATCCTTCAATTTCAATCTGTGACTTCGTTTTCATGAGCTGACCTGAGGCCAATTTTACGTCTGTTTGATTTTGGAAAAAACTGAAATGGTAAATTTAGTTTAATTGGATATAAAAAGTTTATTGTGATATTATAGTTTTAAAAAAATTGGGCCCAGAAAAAAAGGATTTGATCAAAATACGATGGCAAATTATTACAGAGCAGAAAAACAGAAGAGGTGAAAAGGTCACTAAAGCTACAAAGCAGCTGTCAAGTAAATCTCTTTGAATGGATTTGGATTTTTTTCATATATTCATAACTTTACCTGAGGTTATTTACACACAAAAATTATGATCGTTTTCCCAGTTTATCCCTTAGATGCTCATAAGGAAATATAGATAGTAAAGAAGCTATCAAGTTTAATTTCATAATGTTTAATAATCTCTGGCTCCAGATTTTGCCCCGTGCTACTGTACTCCAATCATATTGTTTGAAGGAAATAATATCTCAAATCTGTGTGGCTCCGCCCCCACAGTTTGAGAGCTGCTGCTCACAGCAGCTTCACTTCCCACTCTCGTCTTGACAGCGGTCGGAGTCGTCGCTCGAGGCGTCGCTCATTAATTTCCCATCATGTTTCCATGAGCTGTTACAAACCGACGTGAGGACGAGGAACACGAGTGATGTTTGACCTCTTCTGAAATGAAGAGCAGGTGCTGGTGTTAAGATGCCGTCTAATATTGTCACCGTGAGTCAGGAAACATTATCCGTACAGCCAATCATCTGATGGCAATAATTGCAGATCCTGAAAAACTGAAATATAATTTTACGGGGAGTGAGTGCTAATGTTTCTACATCCTCATGTTTTCATGTGACACTGACAGTGGAGCAGACGATGACACATATGGCCCGAGATGGAGGCCCGGGAGGGACAATTCACACTAAAACACAATCTGCATGTATATATTAAAAAAATACAGCAGATTAATCATTTGTGTTAATACGCCCGAAGGGTAAAGTCCTCCTCTCTGCTTCTACAGGGAATCACTGGATAGAATATCACATGAAATAATAAAAACCTCACATGATGGCATGAGAAAAAAGAAAACTAAATGGAATTTGGCTCCGTTTTCAAATAAACTATAAAACTACAGCTGAAGATGATTAAACGAGGACTGAAATCAATTCCATGTTTCAGAATGATTGCAAAATAATATGAATTTTTAAGTGTGGTAATCTGTTATGAGCGACAGAGTATTAGAGGCCACATTGAGATAGAAAAAAAAGACTTTGAGACTAAACTCGTCCATTTATGAGAATAAACTCGTACTATTACAAGATAAAAAGTCACAATATTGCAAGAAAAAAGTGATGAGAGTAAAGCTGTAATTTTACGAGAATAAAGTCTTTGTAATAAACGTTGAACAGAGATAACATCACTTTAATGTTCATGTTGTAAGTGTCTCTGACAGACAGTCTCTGTTTTTAACGAAGTCTCTGACTAACGTGGACATAAAGTTGCATCATTGTTGTTTCAAAGATTTCTCCTCCAGAACTCTGATATCGTCTTCCGCTCAGACTCTGACAAAACATCAAAGTACAACTTTGTCAAGAAGTTCCTTCTTTCATTTTCTTCCAGAGAAAAATATCCTCAAGGGAAAACTTTTTTTCTTCATTTCTTTGATTTCCCTGCACCATCTGGTGGGACGGACGCTCGGGAGCCGACCGGTCCTGCTGCAGAGTCTCAGCCCCGGATCAGCTCCAGTGGAGCAGCGGGACCGTCACACTACGAGCGACAGATGAGTTTCAGGACCGCAGATGTTTTCTCAGAAGGCAGAGCTGCTCTGCAGGTCCAAGCCATTTCATATTTTTAAGTTGAACTGTCACACTCGTGGCCATAAATGTGGCCCATTATTTCTTACATCAGGGGGAATCCATTTCGTGACAGTAAGACTAATCAGTTCTGATATCATGTGTGCTGCATCCTGACGCTATACAAATTTAAATAGCGCAGGAATTTCTGAGGATATACAGTATGTCATCATTTATTTATTGAGATTTTCAAAAGAATATCATGAATATCAGGAGAAATAAATTCTTCAGGCCTAAACAGTCCCGTCAAAGTCAACCGAGCAGGCATCATATGTCAGCTGACAGTTAGCATGAGCATTAGCAGTTAGCATCCACGAGGGGTCGGCAGGTGTCAGCAGACAGTTAGCATTAGCATTAGCAGTTAGCATCCACAAGAGGACAGCAGGTGTGTCAGCAGACAGTTAGCGTTAGCATTAGCAGTTAGCATCCACGAGGGGAAGGCAGGTGTGTCAGCAGACAGTTAGCATTAGCATTAGCAGTTAAAAATCCACGAGAGGACAGCAGGTGTGTCAGCAGACAGTTAGCGTTAGCATTAGCAGTTAGCATCATGAGAGGACGGCAGGTGTGTCAGCAGACAGTTAGCATTAGCAGTTAGCATCATGAGAGGACGGCAGGTGTGTCAGCAGACAGTTAGCGTTAGCATTAGCAGTTAGCATCCATGAAAGGACGGCAGGTGTGTCAGCAGGCAGTTAGCGTGCCCATTAGCAGTTAGCATCAACGAAAAGATGGCAAGTGTGTCAGCAGACAGTTAGCATTAGCATTTAGCATCCACCAGAGGCCGGCAAGTGTGTCAGCAGACAGTCTTTGAAAGTCAAAGGAAATCTGGATCCACCACAAAATTTACTGGGTTCTTTCTTGGCCCGTCTCCCAAATCTTCCACATTTTTTGTGGAATTCAGTTGAGTAGTTTAGAAATCCTGCTAGAAAAAATCCAACGGGGGGAGAAAACCCAAACATCACCTCCTTGGTGAACGTAATATCAAACTGCCACCACAGGCCTCAGGCTCAATGTGAGGAGAAAATCACTACGTCGCTTTTTTTAGTTTCAACGAGCAACAAGTCACATTCACACACACTTTCATACAGCGCCTCTCTACACAGAGACCTTGAGCCGAGTCCCTGCCTCTACGCTTTGGTCCGCCGAAGCTGTTCCCTCTGATCCACTAGTTTATCTCCCCTCCTTCATCCCTCTCTTCCTCTCATCTTCCCTCGGTCTCTCTCCTCTCAGAGCCAAGATCCGTTTATTCCCAAAAGAGCTTTTATCAAACACATTTGTCACAAAGTGCTCCGCTGGGAATCAGAGAGCGACGTGTACAGATCAGAAGGAAACAAAAAGATAAAGGACAACAGAGTACAAAAACACATCACAAATAACAAGAGAAGGATTAGATTTGTGAGTGTATGTGTGTGTGTGAGTCCTTCAACTCTGTCATCAGTATCATCCTCATTAACCAAACACAGCAACCTGAAGAGGAAGTCGGAGACACAGTGGCACTGTGTGTGCAGCTCTACAGCAGAACATTAATCACACAGTGATGTGACAGTGAGTCAGTGTCAGAGAGAGAACATTAAAAAATAATTCATACGAAGAAACATAATCTAATGAGACACACAAAACAACGCTGTTTGTTAAACGTTCTTTTTAAAAGTCGTCTTTTTCCAGGTAATTTTAAAAGCCCCGGGGATCAGAAGCGGCTCAGTGCTTTTTATGCTCCATCATCACAATTTTGAATTAAAGTCCCTCAGCTCAAAAATGTGTTTTTCTTCTGTCTCTGTCCTCTCACATGTCTGACATTGACTACAGCGACTTGTATCTGGTGTTGTCTGGTGTCCTCCTCTACGAGAGGATGTAGATGTGTCAGCGGCCAGTTAGCATTAGCAGTTAGCATCCACGAGAGGACGGCAGGTGTGTCAGCAGTCAGTTAGCGTTAGCCTTAGCAGTTGGTGATGTTGTCTCTAACCATCTTGTTGATCACATTCTTCCAGCGGTCAACCTAGCGCGAGCAGCTGTGGTGGGCGGGGCCTGTGTTATTTGCATATCATGAATATTCATAGTCTCAGAATTCCTCATTGAGGGAGAGACAGTGGATGGTTTCAGACCCATTTCAGAGGTGAACAATGTTAAACTAAATATTAGACAGAACAGATTAGTATTATTTACTTTAAAAACATGACTGGAGGGGATCTTTAATAAAATGATGTGATGCTGTGCAAGTGCTAACACAGAGGATCTAGAAAAAGAAAAAAAGAAAAAAGAAAAGAAGGACAGGAAGAGAGGGAGTGAAGAGAAGACGACACAGTGAGGACAGAGACGTAAATGAATTCAGCCTTCAGTGAAGTGGTTTATTGACCAGATTCTAACTGAGTGAAGAACGGACGAGAGGGAAGAGACTGAAAAGATGAGAAGCAGGTCGGAGGTGAGGAATCGCTTTTTATCGACTCCCTTCTCTGGAAGGGAACCATTAAACACACACACACACACACACACACACACACACACACACACACACACACACACACACACACACACACACACACACACACACACACACACACACACACACACACACACACACACACACACACACACACACACACACACACACACACACACACACACACGAGAAAAACCTTCTAAAGAAAGATGGGGGAGCATCAAACTTTATTCAAACTCGCAAATCCAAGACAAAAAACAAGCTGCATCTCTATAAATAAATAAATAGAAACCATAATGTAATTTCCTGATATATTGATACAAAAACAGTGATTAACTATAGATCATCTTGCGATGGGATCACACCGGCAAATGAGTCACATGACGATGCAACACGACTCACAGAAGGAATATCCACAATATGTGGAAGTTCAATCTTTATGCCTATTCATATTTCTCAAGTATCTCTATTCTTTTTGTGTGATGATATGTCATCTCTCAGCCAGAGCTGCAACTAACTACATTTTCATAATCGATTAATTGGATGATTATTTTCTTCGATTAATCGATCAGTTGTTTGGTTCATAAAATGTTGAGAAATGTGGATCGTGTTTCCCAAAACCTCAACATAATGTTTTGTTTTGTCCATACACCAAAGATATTCAGTTCACTGTCACAGAGGAGCAAAGAAACCAGAACATATTCACATTTAAGAAGCTGAAATCAGAGAATTTTGACTTTTTTCCCCAATAAAAACTACCTGAATCGATTAATCGATTATCAAAATAGTTGTCAATTCATTTAACTGTCGCAGCTCTCATCTCGGCCATGTTGTAAATTGTCTCGGTGCAGATAGACGGATAATGAAAATTAAAAATTGTTGTGTCCCGGTACAAAGCAATAAGTTAGAGAGAGATGATTTTAATAAGCTGTCTGACTCTCTTCCTGCACCTGGATGAACGATCCCATCAGGAGAAGTTTCACAGACGGATACCAGGGGCTATAAAACACGTCTCCCAGTTTCTCTCATTCCCCGGGACGAGCTCGTGGCTCCGATAAGGCGGCGGCGGATAGATGAAGACAAAGCGTTGTCACCGAGTGGACAGGTTCTGGTTCGGGCCACAGAATCCTCAGCGTGTTGGGGCCTGAGAGTCGGAGGGTTGAACCCAGTCTGAGGGGATGTGGCTTCGCTGATAGCCGAGTTTTTCAAGAACAGATAGCTAAAATGTTATAAGATATAATCTTTAATGTATGAGAAAAAACATCACAGGACTCCTCCCAGTGCCAACTTACACTAGATAGATAAAGAACAATAACATCTGAGGGGGAAAAAAGACAGACGCTCCTCTTTCACAACAGAGCAGACAGTGACATGATCAAAAACAGAGAACAAGGTGAAATGTGTGATTTATCACATTCCTGCCTGAGAAAAAAAGGGAGGGAAAGAGACAAAAGAGAAAGTCCAGTTTATTAAAACATCTCGCCTCAATAGAAAGTATAAACTCAGGTGATGAAAACACTCAAACTGCTGTGGTCGGATGTATATCTATCTATCTTTCCATCCATCCATCAATCTATAATAATAAAAAAGAAAATTATATTTTTGTTTAGGCTCTCAAAGCACTTAGTTAAAGTCAGGTGAATATCGTGGTCTTGTTCAATGCAGAAAATTTTCACAGTGACTTTTGGATTCAACATATTTATTAATCTTCATCTTTATAATCTGAACCGGATAGTTTTCAGATTTGAAACATAGTAGACATTTCACACCTGAGCAGCTCGGAGTTTGGCTTAAATTCAAGGTGCAGTGTTCGAGTTGTGTGGAGAAGAGGATGAGTTTGGAGAGAGAAGATCATAACAGGAAGCAGATATGAAGAGGTGGGAGGTCATGAAGGTTTGAGAGGGATGAGGAGGAGCGAGAGGAAGAGGGAAAGAAACTTCAAAGACGAGGAGCAGCAGGGAAGGAACTCCCTCACCTCCGTCTGCACTCGGCCGCCGTCTGCTGCTCTCTTTTTTATATTAAAGTCATTTTAGCCGCAGCCTTTCTCCACAGTCACTCAGCAGCCGGCTCCATTACAGCTGTTAACAGGACAGAGCCCACTTCCTGTGAAATCAGCAGTGACCGGTTGGACGCTAGTAAATTCCTGCTCATAAAGAGCATGTTAATAATCAGAAATGTACATTTTTGGGGCGTAATCATGATGAAAACATTCAATATAATGAAGAAGAATTCCCAGTGCTGTCGTTCTGCTTCATCTGCTTGGAAATTAAATCAAATTGCACCTGGACAATTCTCGAAGTCACTGCTCGGGATTATTATACATGAACGAAGGAAGAAAGAAACGATGTACATCCGACCTCGACTGTTTGTCCTGCTTGGATAGATACTGTAGATGTGTGTGTTACAGCAGCAGGTATCAACACAACACACCTAACAAAATGTACAAATATATATATGTAAGAAATACAAGTGTAAAAATATAAGAATTGCAAAAATATAGAAGAATAAAGAATATTAATAGAAAGAATTGTGTCCACAGTACAAATGGAAATTGAAATCAACCACATTGTCTGTGATGATGTTACTGATACGTTCAGTTATTTGCAAGTAAATTCTCATGCTGGTACTGATGCTCGTTTATAAATTCAGTCACAGTCACTCCCCCTTTAAATTACGTTTCCTCTTTGGCAGTGTAGTTGTATATAAATGTAGTTTGTGGGAGACTGATCCCGTCTTTAATCTGTGACGTCGTCGTCCTCCTGCCTCAGTTCATTTGTCCACTACATGTTGTACATGAGCAGCGTCATTCAAGTGTCCACATTTAATTGGCATAAAAAAGGATTTAAAAAATAATATGAAAAAAATGGTACTGATCTGTGTTTTATCTGTGTTTCCTCTGTGTGTGTGTGTGTGTGTGTGTGTGTGTGTGTCTATGCTTCAGTGGGCAGGTGAGCTGCAACAGTGACTGTAGACGGAGAGCTGAACTGGAACAGACAGACACACACGCGTGCGAAGCCTTTCCCACTGGCGCAAATAAACACACACTCACTCACGCATGAACAAGCAAATACGGGCAGTTACGAAAACAGACACAGACACCGTCTTTCACTTCACTGTCTCCACACACACACACACACACACACACACACACACACACACACACACACACACACACACACACACACACACACACACACACACACACACACACACACACACACACACACACACACACACACACACACACACACACACACACACACACACACACAGAGAGCTTGACAGCAGTCTGCCGTTGTTGTCAGTGGGATGTCAACAATCCAACAGGCAGCAGAAACCCCTCTCACTGGGACTATTAATCGTGTACAATTATAAAATCAAAATCCTCATTGATGATTCAGAAAGGTCACAATACTGCGATACCAACGAGCACAGCAAATGCAGACGAATAGCATCAAATGATATTTCATATACTCTCATAAAAATGTAAGAAAGTAAAAGTGAATGATATATTTTTCCTGCTGTTTACCTGTAACGGTGGTCAGAGCTCTAGTCACCGACACGTTAAGTGAAGTACTAGCGTCAATCACCACTGTCTGTGGGTTTAACGGCCCAGCTAGCACGTCTGTTTAACGTTAAACGCCCCAGCTAGCACGTCCGTTTAACATTAAACGTCCCAGCTAGCACGTCTGTTTAACGTTAAACGCCCCAGCTAGCACGTCCGTTTAACATTAAACGTCCCAGCTAGCACGTCCGTTTAACGTTAAACGCCCCAGCTAGCACGTCCGTTTAACGTTTAATGTCCCAGCTAGCACGTCCGTTTAACGTTTAACGCCCCAGCTAGCACGTCCGTTTAACATTAAACGTCCCAGCTAGCACGTCTGTTTAACGTTAAACGCCCCAGCTAGCACGTCCGTTTAACATTAAACGTCCCAGCTAGCACGTCCGTTTAACGTTAAACGCCCCAGCTAGCACGTCCGTACAACGTTAAACGTCCCAGCTAGCACGTCCGTTTAACGTTTAACGCCCCAGCTAGCACGTCTGTTTAACGTTTAACGTCCCAGCTAGCACGTTCCAAAATTTGTCGGCAAGTGGAAAATCTGGCATTATTCAGATGTCCAGTGAAGATAAGAGGTTATGTTAGAGGACGGATGAATATTGAGGGAGACTTCAGTAATATCAAAACTTTTGAAATATTATATATCCTTTGACAGATGGGCAAATTAAAAAAAAAGGGGGGGGGGGGCATAGATGAAGAATATTCTCACTTCTCCAGGCCCCAGTAAACCGCTGACTGTCACATTGGATCAGTGCATCAGCTAAATGCTTAAAAGACATAAATGTCAAATGTGTTTGAAAAGGCATAACAAAGTTTTGTGTGACCTCCTGGGGAAAATTTTTTTATTCATTTTTCTCTCTGTGCTTCAGAAATCCACTGAAGTGGCCTTTTAGAGGTTTAATGTGAAGTACGGCCGAGGATGGTCTGTCCTCTGTGAGATGAAGCCGGAAATGACAGAAGGAAATGATGTGGTGTGGGGACAAGAGCTGACGGGGTGATGACAGCGGGGCACACACACACACACACACACACACACACACACACACACACACACACACACACACACACACACACACACACACACAGAGAGCTGAAAATATCACAACACGTTCAGTGTGTCACGACGGTTCACTGTTCTCACAGCCGAGCGTGTCAGACTATCACCTGTCGCAGCGAGCGATGACAATTAGAGCGGCGACGAGCCTCAAAGCCCCTTATTGAGTTCAGTGTTGTCTGAAGTTATGTGAACTTCTTCTTCTGTACCTAAACAGACAACAGTTTTTAACAGAATTCAAACAAAGTGCTGTGAAGCACGACGCATGTCCAGCTGACCAACGCCGTTTTCAGACATGAACTCCAAACAATTGCTAATGCTAATGCTAACTGTCTGCTGACACACCTGCCGTCCTCTTGTGGGTGCTAACTGCTAATGCTAACGCTAAATGTCTGCTGACACACCTGCCGTCCTCTCGTGGGTGCTAACTGCTAATGCTAACGCTAACTGTCTGCTGACACACCTGCCGTCCTCTTGTGGGTGCTAACTGCTAATGCTAACGCTAACTGTCTGCTGACACACCTGCCGTCCTCTTGTGGATGCTAACTGCTAATGCTAACGGTAACTGTCTGCTGACACACCTGTCGTCCTCTCATGACGCGCTGCCTCTGCTGCACTGGAAATTTTCGGTTTCTTTGTCTCACATTTGCATTTTCGACAGCGATTGGTTTTCTGTATTTGTGACGTACCAAATCTGCTTTATCGGCCCGTTTGTTTGTTCAACTTCATAATATTGCTGCTGATCGCTCCCTGCACTTTGTGTGTTAAGGTCATGTTGAAAGGTTCTGTGAATTAAACATACGTTTTTAAGGCATTTCAGCAAATTGTTGCGTCAAAATTTGTATTGTTCTAAATTGTTACACCTTTTTACTGCAGAAAAATATATCAAATTTTTTTGAAATATGTTTCAAATATTGGTTATCGGCCTCTTAGATTAGTCATAATTAATATGGGTATCGGCCCCTGAAAAAGCCACATCGGTCGACCCGTTTGTCTTTTGCCCTTCAATTTTTAAGTTAAGCTAATATAGATGAAAGTCTAGTACAGCAGGAAAAGGACCACAACTTGTAGGGTTGAGCGGAGAGAACACTTTGTTTTCACTCTTTTTATAAATCATCGACCGAGTCCTGCAGAACAACAACAACAACAACAACTACAGCTGTAAGATAATATCAGGCCTCGAGCGGATGAGGTGCAAACACCTTCTGCATGCACATCAGACGGTGAAGTGATCGGGGGGAGTTCAGTGGGAGGTTGGCTACAGTTCCGTGTGAAAATAACCTGGAAAGCCGACACACTCACGAGGATCCAGATGCCTTTAAATATGACTCCAGGTGAAGATGTCGAGCATCTGACCCTGATAACATCTTTCTTTTCTCTCTTATGTATCTCAGCCGGTGGGAATTCCACTGAGCTTGTAGCTTCCGCTGTCTACAACTCTGTTGGACCTGGGAAGGGTCTGGATCAGGTGTTTGGGGAGGGGGAGTGTAGAGCTGCAAATAACCATTATTTGCTTGATTAATCGATTCATTTTTGGTTCATTAATTGGTGAAAAATGTTGATCATGTTTCCAATAACCACAAGATGAAGTTTTGTCCACACACCAAAGATATTCAGTTTACTTTTACAGAGGAGCAAAGAAACCAAAACAAATTCATAATTTCCGGCGATTAATTTAGTAGTGGATTACTAATCGATTAAATGTTACAGCTCAAAGGGAAAGTTTTATTAAAAACAGTTTTGTTTTATTTCATTTATTTTACACCTGATTGTTTCATGGTGTTTTTTTGTAATGAGCCGTTCTTTTGAAAGGTTTCTGTTTCAGTACTATGAAAAAAAATTCATTATGTTTTAACAATACCGTGATAATACTGATAACCGTGATAATGTTGGTCCCTATAACCGTGATGTAAAATTTTCATACCATTACATACATAAATTATGTATCCATATTAAAGATATGAGATTGCATAATACCATGATAAACATTAAATCCATATCGCACCGCAGGTCAGAAATCATGGCATTAAAAGTTCAGGGACAGAAGATGCTCAGAAAAGGCTTCACAGGAAGCGTCGCCCTTATTTGGTCAAAACAAATGTGGGTTGTTTAAGACTCAATAAAACCATACACTTTTATTTGACACAACATCCTGAGAAATTGAAAAAAAAATGCTGCATGTCGCATTTAAATGTGCAGTGATATTCTCACGTCTCCATTGAGTCGCTCGATGTAAGTAAGTGCACCGTTATTAGACTCCAAGCAATTTTGTTTCTTCAAAAATGTTTTCCTGCTGGATTTGCCATTTTTAAAATGAAATAAATACACACACACGTATATTAACCTCATTTCCTATTCAATACCGTGGAAATTATTAGCTTGGCAGCGTCGAGGAGAGACAGGCATCGGGGGCGGAGGTGTTTGTGTGTGTTTGTGTGTGCGCGCATTAAAGTGCACGTGTTACTCCTTTTCATAGCCCACAATCAGTTTAGCCTGTAATTTACTTATAAGCTGCGTGTGGGTGTGCAATTAACCCAAAACTAATTAAGCAACTGCCAGGAATCTGCATAAGCAGTTTAAAGCCAAAGCGACAACAACCAGTGAGCGAGCGAGCGTTCAACAATGGAGTCGTTCCTTTTTATAGACTTTTTGATTCAAGACATTCACTGAGAGTTTGAATTAATACCCTCTTTGATCAACCTGCTGCTGCTGACAAGCTGCAGATAGGAGTTTGAGGTTCGATCATTTGTAGGTGTTCGGTTTTTTAAATCGCCTGTAATTCTGAAACTTTATAAATTCTTGTTAAACCTGCAGAAGTAAAAGTAAAAGTTACACAAAGGGGTTGTGCTAACTGGGGTTAACTAGCTAGCTAGTGTCCAACTTCCTCGTTCACTTTCTGCCGAGCCCTCTCCTTCACCCGGTCATGATAGAAATCGGCTCATTGGCTGTTGCGTCAACGCGTCAAGTGAAGTTCACATATTTCAACTCGAGCGACTGAAGCGACTGACGCAGATTTGCGTGTAGTGCCTCAAATTAGTTATTGAATCATTAATTAATTAATGAATTAATAATAGGTCCCCGCTCTGACTATTTCAGTGGAGCTCGGGCCCTAATAATATACGGAGCAAATACAAGAGGACCGTTCACCAGCCTCCTGCTGGTCGGCACTCAGGCCCTAATAACACACTACAGGTACAAGACAAAAAAAAAATAGGCAAAAGAAGGTGAAGAGCAGTGTCCTGGAGGAAGGGAAACGTTCTGATGCTGCAACTGTACAACAACAACAACAGCAGCAGCAGCAGCTGAGACAACAGCGAAGCATTACAGAGCTGCGCATGCCGGCGGCAGCATCTGCAGAAACACGGGCAGCGACCTGCATCTGTGCCAGCATGTGCTCCAGTTTAATGGGGGGAGAAAAATGGGCAGTGCTTTGGCATGGAATTGTGCAGAATTACTGTTTTTAGATTAAATATGGTAATGGAACAGGCGATTGAACGCATCGTCATGAAATTCACAGCATCTGGTGAGTCTGGAAATATCATTGCTGGTTACATGTGGAGCTGACGAATCACGTTTTCGCTCTGATGTTTCTGAGACAACACCAGGGGTTGCGTTCAAATTGTGAAATTCATTTCAAGTTTCCTAAATCTTGAAGTGACCCCGGAAGTGTTTCCTCAGCACCATAAGAACTGTTCAGATTCTCTAAGTGCTTAGAAAAGGTGCTTCAATGCTTCTTTTCCTATCTCGTTGAGCATAGGAAACACTGGAGCTTCCTAAGTGAAAGGAAAGGAGAAAAAGACCCAAAATTCATTGCAGCAGCGATATTTAACACAACGCGCCATTTTACTTATTTAATCGTAAACGATTAAATAAGTAGAAGTAGAAGAAGAAGAAGAAGGAGAAGAAGAGTATGAATATGATCCAGGTGTCAGTTATTGTTACATATGAATCATAAAACACTGAAACATGCTGATGGAGCCGCTGAGGTTTTCGTAGTTTATCTTCAGAAATGAGTAGTTTCACCACGACAGACGCATCAACAACATCCACCGTCACATGACGACGTCGTTTAGTGTCAGAGGAGTCGGATTCTCTTTTCATAAGTCCTATAAATCCTCCTTGACACCTTTGACCTCGTGACGATCTGAATCCACACAGTCCAGATACCGTCTAGTTTACAAGCGGCTCCAATAATGATCTCGTCCACGGGCAGTAGTGCAGCGACGAGGAGCCTGACTGTGCTTGGACGAGCAGATGGCAGAGCCAAATGATAGGCAGCAAAATATTGCATCTTAAAATAATAAAAAGTAAAAAAGCTGACAGGAATCACATGTTGGGTTTCAGAGCAAATAAAGACTTTCTCTCACACACACACACACACACACACACACACACACACACACACACACACACACACACACACACACACACACACACACACACACACACACACACACACACACACACACACACACACACACACACACACACACACACACACACACACACACACACACACACACAGTGTTGCAGAAAAGGCTATCAGGCAAAACTCTCTGCAGAGTTGCCCTGTCTGTGTGTAGGTCAGCCAGCTAAAACTGCAGAGCAGCAGGGGACACACGTACACACACACACACATAATCACAGTGCCAAAGACACACACACACATACACACACACACACACACACACACATACATCTCACACACAGAGGCCACTGATACTGTGCTACTACACTTTGCTGCTGCTGAGATAAACATGTTTTCCACGCAGGACATTTAAGGATACGCAAAAGCTGATCCACGTGGCCTGGATGGAGATGGAGTGTGAGTGTGTGTGTGTGTGTGTGTGTGTGTGTGTGCTCTGCAGAGTGAACACAATCAACACGCACACACACAACAAGATTTATTCACTGAGAAAGCAGAGTTTCTATGGGGGGAGGGGGGTATATATATATATATTTTATTTCTTTAAATTGTGAAGAATATCCATGTCATTAGGACTCATGGTCTTATGGCTGCTCACATACTGAAAGAAATGTGTTTTGTCTGTCTCCAGTTAAATCAGCTCAACTGTTTCTATTCGTTGGCTAGGAAATGATGCAGACAACTGACGACATTTCAATACGTACAGCTTCCTTATCTGTTATTGAAACAGCCACGTATCCAACAAGAAAGTTCAATAAAAACACTCACTCGGTTTATTTTTTAAACAGAATGACATCAGCCTGTTCCTTCATGATAACCACGAGAACAAACAAGTAAATCTACAAGAGAAGATGAGACAATGAAACGAATGTTTACCATTTCAATCAAACTGATTTTTCTGAATATCACAAAAACAAAATGTTTGACTCGGGTGATTGGGGGGGGGGGGGGGTGGTCAGGTTCCCGACTGTTAGAAGACAAATGTGAATGTATTACTAGTGGCGAATGATGAATCTGCATTCAGATAATGTTGGGGCCATAATTCATATACGCACATCTGAGAAGAAAACATTATGATTCTAATGTCTCGACGAATGGCTCCGGAGACACACACCTGACAGATGATATCAGTGAGGCAACTGGCACCTTTCAATTCTTACACATCTCAATTGGACAAATTCATCAAATGCTACAAATATTACTACGACAAAAAAATGTTCTGGGTGAAGCTCTGAATTGATCCAGTCAAAAGGGAGTATTAGAAGTGAAAAGAAGAAGCGCTAAAAGGAGCTGAAACTCCAGGGGAATCTGAGGTGTGGGTTTGCTAAAGAAAAAAACGTTTTGCATGATATGTCCGATATAGGAGGCGATAGAATTAATAGTTTTCCAAATGGCCAAACTGAAAGTTAAAGGGGCAGTAAGTGATTCTGGAGAGAGCTTGTCTCTCTCTCTTTGTTGTTGTTGTGATTTTACCGCGACCTCGGTTTCGGGAGTCCGGTGCACTAACCACAAAGGCCAAAACCGCGGAGTCGCAGCGCCACCTGCTGGCACGTCTCTTAGCGTGTCGCACCATGACACTGCCTCCTCGATTCCAGCATCGGAGAGTCGTAGCCACGCGGGAAAAGTGTTCACCGTTTCTCGTCTACTCGACCAGGTCCGGTGGAGATTTGGGGTTGAAGTCTCGTTGGCACCGTGTCTCTGTGAAGGTGGAAGACGTCAGAGAGAACCGCTCGTGTGCTTCTGTGTTCTGACCCATTGAAATGCAGCCGAGTCATTCTGCCTCGGGATCGATAGACGAGTCTTTTACGTTCCAATTATCTTTTTTTTCTTTTCCCCTTCTCACACTCTCCGACAACTTTCTCTCTTAACGCACGCGCACGCGCACACGCACACGCACACGCACACACACACACACACACACACACACACACACACACACACTTCTTATCCTCTGAGCTCTGATTGCCTCATGTCGTGGGACTTGAGGATTCAGGAGTGTAACAGAGAGGATGGAGCAGGGAAACGTCCTCACACGTTCTCTCTCAAACATTTACAAACTAGGGGTGCACCGTTATTGTCCAGCCACCAATGACTCTGTATGTGTTTTTTATGACGCTATCAAAAGGTTGCAAACATGTCGGTAGTGTGGAATTTAGGAAAATTTCAGAGAATGTCGAAAAATAAATATGTATTTAGTTCGAATGTATCTATTTTAAATTATATTGTGCTTTGCTGGTATAATGTCTGCTGGAATGTAAACAAAGAAAAAATGTTCACTGTTACATGAATATTTATCAATTGTACTTTTGTAATTTATTTTTTTCCCCTTGAAATTCAAGACAAAAAAGTAAATAAGCACTTTGAGGCTGTTTCGCCGAGGCAGCGTGAATCGTGTCAGTATTCAATAACCATCGGCCTTGATGCTGCATGGAGGAGCAGTGGGTGGGTGTATCAGAGGACAGGGCACAGCAGATCGGGGTGGAACCATTTATAAGTAGACAATGGAACAGAGGGTTTATCAGATAATTAGAGGGTGAAGACGAAGAAGACGAAGAGCGGCTGCGCAGGCAGGAAGGTGATACAGCGGGCACTGCAGCGACGCAATGTGGATGTAGCAGCAGCGTACTGTCGTACCACACAGAGGGTAACAATGAGGGGGTTGCGGGGGCAGTGAAGCGGGGGCAGTGTAGCGGGGGCATCCAGCAATTGAGATTTAGTAAGGAGTGAGTAAGAATGAACAGGAGCGCAGATGAAACAACCCTACTCAAGTCAAATGATTGTCTCTCTCTGCCAGCAGATAATGACGGGGGAGATGCACATGGACTGAAAAGTCCTGACTGTGACTGTGTGTGTGTGTGTGTGTGTGTGTGTGTGTGTGTGTGTGTGTGTCTTATCTGCATGGTTATGTGAAAAGTGTCAGTGGCGGAGCTCAGACAAAAGCCGAAGGGGAAGAGATGAGGTGGCGAGATTGTGAAGTCGATGACCTCGGTGATAAAACCAAAGTGAAAATCAGGGACGTCTACAGGCCTCGGCCTCACACCCACAATCTGGCAAATGTGGGGAAAATGGCAGATGGGCCTGTCTAACTGGTGGGCCATGAGGCCACGAGGCCACCAGCAATGTAGGAATAAAAATTTATTGTAGTCTGCTGGCCGTGGGCCGCTTGATGTGAGAGCAGCCCGTCTGATTGGGTCTCAGATACGCTACCGATACTCGTATGGCAAAGCAGGAGCGTTTGTCACTTCTATGCATGTAACGTTTGATGTCAGAGGGGAGGTAGAAGACAGAAGACCCAAAGAAGCTTAGAAACAAATTTCAAAAAGGTCAAAGAGGATGAAAAAAACTCAAATCAAACAATTTAGAGGAGATTTACAGCTGCAGATTCCCAGGACGAGCTACATGGAGGCCTGGTACTTGTGCATGAAAAGCTAGTTAGCGAAACTAGCCAATAGGTCACAGTCAGACTGGTATTGTGGTGCATTTGTTGGGGTCCAGGCGGAAATTACCAGGATCAAATCTTTATCCGGGTCCGACCCTGATCTGCACCGGCAAAGGAGTTCAAATGTGGCGTAAAAAAAACAAAGAGCACGAGGAAACTAGCTTCAGTCATCCGATGGTGATTTACACCAGTTGTAAGAATCTGACTCATCGTGCTCATCCAGTGACATACATTTAATCCCGAGGCTCTTGTCCGTTGTGACGGGCGCTTGTCTGAGTTTTGGCAAAGTTTTTGTGTTTTCAGGTTATTAGACTACATGAGGCAAAACCCACCAAACACCCAGACGTCATTAAGGACGTTGTTTTCCCCTCAGAGCCTTAATTTAGTCCTAAAATAGTCTCTGAAAACGGGGCTGTGGTTAGTCCGTCTGCTTTGGTCCAAGTTTAGCCCCAAAATTAGTCGTAGAAAATTGGCCTGTTTACGGTAAAGACCCTTTTTATCAACGACTGGAAAATTACTGGCCTTTCACCAAAATCTAGACGTGGTTAAAAGTCAAACATCCTTCAGTCTGTCGTGACGGGCGCTTATCGGAGTTTTGGCAAAAGTTTTTGCGTTTTGCAATATTTTTTTTCGAGGAATAACAAAAAAGAAAAGTAGCGTACCAATATATCTGAGATTTGACAACATGACTCAAATAGGTTTCCAGCACCCAAGGATCATGAAACCAATCAACAAAAATTGCGATTGCTCTTTCAAGGCTGTGAGGTGTGCAGTTCAGTTCAGTTCAGTCTCAGTCACACACACACACACACACACACACACACACACACACACACACACACACACACACACACACACACACACACACACACACACACACACACACACACACACACACACACACACACACACACACACACACCGAGGAGTGACTCAGAAAGCAATCAGCCAAAGACAAGCACAACAGACTTTAATCAAGACTGAGGCGGAGCGGCAGACGGCGGGTCAGTTGTGTCGTTACATCAACTGAGCAGGTATATGAGCGGCCACGAGGTGGAAAAACAATCTGCCGAGGTCTGTCTGGAATATACAAACCGTTCAGATGCATACAACACACTGTAAAAGATGCAGGTGTGCAGCAGTGCGGAGTTTGGACAGCAGGTGAGGAGGGAGATGAAGTTGTTGCTCGATGGTGCTCGTGACGTAACAACTGCAACGTCCCGATTGGTTGAAGCCTCGTTCAAGACCTCTAATGCCAAGTACTAGATTTTCTTTCAGTCCGATTTTGCACTCGCAGACACATTTTGGAACTGTCCGATAAAAGCCCCAGATCGGAGACAAGTCATCAATTACTGTGCAATTCGAGAAGCTTGCCCAATTTTCATGTTGCGTTAGCGCATAAGTTGCTTATTTGTCCTATTCCCGTTCTTCCTTCCACTTTCCACCGACAAACCACCTCTGAACAAACACACACACACACACACGCACACGCACACACACGGCTCCAGATAAGTTGACAGCAGCAGCTAAAAAACTGATTGGTCAGACCGACACTAATCATTTGAAACAAGAAACGGGACATGAAGTCAGACTAAGCGAAAGAAGACCGAGACTAAATCTGGTCGGTCCCTCAGAGCCTTAATTTAGTCCTAAAACAGTCTGTGATTAGTCCGTCTGATTCGGTCTAAGTTAAGCCCCAAAAATAGTCGTTGGTAATTGGCCTGTGTGGGGTAATAACTTTATAGAGACACTTTTTTATCAACGACCAGAAATCTAGATGTGGTTAAAACGAAGGCAAAGATGTAATTTCAACTGGGTTTTGCAGGTTAGAAACAGACAAACATCCTTCAGAAAGAAAAAAAAAAGAAAGTAAGACATATTTTTAGTCAAAGGAATTAATGCAAATGCAGTTTGAATGCAGAGTTGGTGTTTTGGGATTTAAACTAAGACTTTGACAATCCTCGGAAACGTGGACCGAGGACGAGGAGCGGTGATCATAACTTTATTTAATTTATCAAAAGTGTAGCTCATATATACTATCTATATCAAGACTCATCATCAGCAGCACGATGACAGAATGTGAACATAAAACAGCTTTAACACTTTTACAAATAGTTTTGTTTGTGTAAGTTCATGAAGCAGTGAGCGGCAACAAACGCTGATGAAAAGTGTAACAAGTACAATGCAGAACAACCACACCATGGTTTTATTCATCCATTATGAATATCATATATTTACTGTCTTCATCAGACACTTTGGCAGCAGAGGAAGACATTTGGACATTTCTTCTAATTCTCAAAATGAGATTGGCTGGTAAAAAAAAAGACATTAAGTGGCGGAACAGCCGCTATCTACTGGGGGAGCAGAGGAGGTATTACATTACAGTGATAAGGGGGGGGGGAGAAAAGACAGGGATTAAAATAGAAGTTATACAAAGAGGCGAGAGACCGCAGAAACAGGAAACACGGACGGAAACAACAAGAGGCAGAGCAAAGCGACTGGAGGCAAACAGACGAGATGCAAGTGGGAACGATGCTCCATGAAGAGAGGGAGAAAGAAGAAAATAAGGGAAATCAGAGGAGACGAGGAAAGAAGAGAGGAGCCTGAGATGAGACGGTGAAGAGGAAGAGACGAGGGGAGGAGGAAGAGGAGGAGGAGAGCGTTTGTTGTTTCTGCTGTGCATGAGTCATCGTCAGATCCTATTATGACTGAGGCAGCGTTACCGCTCTCGCCCACTGCTAACCTACGGCTACACACACACACACACACACACACACACACACACACACACACACACACACACACACACACACACACACACACACACACACACACACACACACACACACACACACACACACACACACACACACACACACACACACACACACACACACACACACACACACACACACACACACACACACACACAGTTATTCTTATGGGGACCTTTTTTCCCCAGTGTTTTCTCATCAGAAAAAAAAAATCGGAGGTAACAGCTTTTCATCTTTAACAACATTACGATTATAATGCAGATACACCGGCGACTCAGAAGATTGGGACTCGTGATTCGTCGCTTTTGACGCCAAAATTATTTCGTGTTTCTGAACCTTGAACCTCACAATTCATTTTATGACCATTATGAGTTGGAAAAACATTTTGACCACATACATGTAGGAGCTGAAATTATATCATAACTTAAATATGCTACTTATTATAACTCTTATTGTAAAGGCGTTACAACTATCTGATAAGGGATGTTTATCAGGCCGAAAGGGTCGAATTAAACTTTTAATGTGGCACCTTCCTTTTCCACTTTGTCATTTATTTTGAAAATTAAACTGCCTGTTTCATTTTAAACACATACACTTTTAAACAATCCCTTCTCGGGCCGTGCGATGTAACAATATCTATCGATTAAAAAACATCTATTTGTGTTGTTTTATTCTCTGTGGTTTATTTTGTTGTGGCAATAATAACTCTTGACAGCACATGGCAGAAGGGCACGTTAAAGAAAGTCTAAAAAGCAAAGGAATAGAAGATTGACGACAAATAACTAATACAAATATACTTCAGAAAAGCTGATGCACAACACATTTCCTGGGAAATCAAGAGATGGACTGTAAGTTTCCGAGGCATCTCGGTCATATGTAGCCTTCATACCCAGGAGGAAAAGGTCAGCAGCTTTTAAAGTTCAAACAGTTTGAACTTTACGTGTACTGGAGAAATGTGAAAAATCTGAAGGGTGTGCGCCGCCGCAGGCGCTGCTGTCGTAAATGGTTCAGTGGTACGGGGGGAAAACACTTCTTTAGATATTATGTCGTCTGCACTTTGGTATCAGAGTAAATTCATACAGAAAAAATCACGAGGCCGTCTGTAATCTTTGAAGAAGATGCCACCGTCTTCTCTCGGATGCTGGAGAATCTTCCCTCTCCAACAGATTGTTGACAATCAGACACAAACACACATTTGAGTATTACTGTTACATATGTATTGTGTCTCATATTCAAATCCGAGATTGATCCAATTGCAACCATTTGGTGTGTTTGCGCACAAACTACTCGGAGCAACACTGAGCGAACGTAACGTCACTGTTTGCGAGGTTTATCCTCCATTTGAATTACCCCCCACTCAAAAGTGTTGTTCTGTGTCTGTCCTCTAAAATGTCTGAGATTGACTGTAGCGACTTGTATCTGGTGATTTCTGTTTCACTCCTCTGCAATTTGAAATTCAAACGAATACTGTTCAAGCTAGATTTGGTACGTCACTAATACAGAAAACTAATCGCTGTCGAATATGAAAATGTGAGGCGAAGAAACTGGAAACTTCCAGAGCAGCAGAGGCAGCGAATCATGAGAGGACGGCAGGTGTGTCAGCAGAAAGATAGCATTAGCAGGTAGCATCCACGAGAGGACGGCAGGTGTCAGCAGACAGTTAGTGTTAGCAGTTAGCATCCACGAGAACGGCAGGTGTGTCAGCAGACAGTTAGCGTTAGCAGTTAGCATCCACGAGAGGACGGCAGGTGTGTCAGCAGACAGTTAGCGTTAGCATCCACGAGAACGACAGGTGTGTCAGCAGACAGTTAGCCTTAGCATTAGCAGTTGGTGAAAGTTTTAATGTCTGTCTCTAACCATCTTGTTGATCACATTCTCCCACCGGTCAACCTCGTTCGAGCCTCTGCAGTGGGCGGGGCCTGTGTATCATGAATATTCATTAGTCTCAGAATTCAGAGAGGGAGAGAGTGGATGGTTTCCAACCCCTTTTCAGAGGCCAAACAACGTTAAACAACATATTAGGCTGAGCAGATTATTTTTAAATACTTTAAAACGTGACTGGCGGGGATCTTTACAGTAGAGTACAGATGTCGACGTTTCAACAAGGGGTCAATACGTGACCTTTTCAGAGGTCGATATATGAGGTATGACTTCGGTAAACACAAGAGACGTGTCCATCGAACACCGCTGAAATAGACTAGAGGAGTGGGAGGGGCTATAAGAGCCGGTCGGGGGCATTCAGGTGTGACTGACGCTGAGCGTTTAAGGCCTTGGTGGGAATCGAACTCGTGGTTGAATCAGTGTCAGTGCTGCGTCCGTCCCTCCAACTCTCCTCTCTCTCCCTCGTATCCTTCCCTGTCTCCTCGTCTCCTCGCTCCTCAGCGATAACACAACTCAGCCTTATTAAAAGGGCTGGAGCTCCGTCGCACAATCATCATAATTTATCATCACACACTCGCATATACAATCGCACGCCTGCACGAACACTCACCAGCACATTATTTGATCTTCTCCTCGTCTCGTGATTAATGGGATCTCCTCCCTCGACTGATAAGGACTCTCCAAACCGGCTCCTTCTATCTTTCTCCTTCAAACTCTCCTCTGGTTTTTTATTTTTATTTTCATCTTCTCTCACTCTCTCTCAGTTCTCTCTTTTCATTTTCTTTTTTTCGTCCCTTCTCTTCCTCTTTTCATTCTCTTTTTCCCCAATTCTTCACGCAGATCACGGATACCATAATAATTTGTACCCTTTAATTTTCCCCCAACATCTGTGTGATGGATTACATGCACAAATATTCTCTCTTCTCTGTCTCTCACACACACACACACACACACACACACACACACACACACACACACACACACACACACACACACACACACACACACACACACACACACACACACACACACACACACACACACACACACACACACACACACACACACACACACACACACACACACACACACACACACACACCAGGAGGACGAGATAGTTTGATGATCACACAACTGTTGCGCAGCTACTTATAAATGCATGACAGAGTCGTGGTCATTTCCTTTTTAACGTGGTGTCTCCGTGACTTCAGAGGACGTTGCGTAGACCTACATTCATTTCCTGGAGACATACTTGCCTAACCCCCCCCGACCTTTACCCTGACATGAACACGCACATATTAAATCACATTACATTCAGTTTGCTGACAATCATGGAGGCAGGTTGTATTAAGGGGCCAAACACTGGGATGTGTAACCCTGGAATCGAACCCCGACCCTTCTGAACCTTCTGTAAGTCAGCGGTGTGACCCACTTTACCAGCTGCTACGTGCACATTTGCGATGGAGGGGGAGCTGCAACAGTAAATCGATTAGTAACAGACTAGTAAATTAACTGGCAACTATTTTGATAATCGATTAATCGGTTCAAGTAGTTTTTATGGGGGGGAAAGTCAAAATTCTCTGATTTCAGCTTCTTAAATGTGAATATTTTCTGGTCTCTTTGCTCCTCTGTGACAGTAAACTGAATATCTTTGGTGTGTGGACAAAACAAAACATCATCTTGGAGGTTTTGGGAAACACGATCGACATTTTTCCCCATTTTATGAACCAAACAACTAATCGATTAATCGAGAAAATATTCGACAGATTAATCGATAATGAAAATAATCGTAAGTTGCAGCCCTAATACACAGGTTTCTTATGTTTAGTTACTGTAACTGTTACAGTATATAAATATTCATATTTGTATTCATGATTGAGGTACTTACATTTTCTAAAAAAAAAGTAAAGGAAAATCTTCTTAATTTCTTGATGCAAATGTTTGTGTAAAATCCAGTTCTGTCTCCGTTTCTCCTGATGGTTCCTATTATTTTCTTATTTGTTCTTTATCAATCAGAATGAGGTGGATTCTCTTTTCTACGTCTTGATTTAGTCATTAGGGGTAAAGTTTATTTAAGGAATGTTTAGTGGCAGTTTATATTATTGCCACTCTCTTATATTCTCCACATGTAACCTTGGACCAGCGAAGTGCTGTAGAGCAGCGCTCAGGTGCTCTGTAATGGAGCGGATGTTATTCACCTCCTCTACACAGACGTTAATCAAGTGCATTATGTGCAGCGGCCCTCCATTAAAAACCAAGGACTGATAAAATTAGGGGCCTCAAACAGCCACTCACGGCTCCATAAGGCCGTTATCATTGGACAGCAGGGTCATGGTGCGTCAGGCATACTAATTCAAACACTGCGTCTCTAACACGCGCACACACAACACGAGCAAACACCAGCTCTCTCTCGTCATGTCAAATATATATTTAAATATGTTTAATATCGAGTGTTACCTCTACAGGTGTCACACATTACACAGTGTATATGCTCCCAAGGGAGGGGAACATACTGAGACAAGATGACTGAGAGTATGGCGACTCCAGTCCACTTGGTGGCGCTAATCATCTCTAAGATGTTTTTCCGTCAGCCAATAGAGCTCAACAGTGACCGCCAACTTTTTTTTTACGACTCCGGTTTCCGGCAGTGAATTTCCCCATTCATTCATTTTCTCCATTGACGTTTCATAAAATCCTTATATAAAGAGTTTTAAGCCTGGAACCAAAACAATAAGCTTCAAGATGAATCATTACCGTAAAACATTTTAAAGGGAAAAGGGTCAGAGGTACAAGGCTGTGTACGTAATTATTTGAAGAGCAAAGGAAACTACTTGTCCCATAATCCATTGTGAATGTATTTCCAATGACAGTTGAGCTTCTCCTTGAATTTAACCATCATCATCATCACTGTAGTGTTTATATAGTTCATAAGAGCACTGCGTTCCATTACATCTCAGAACTAGGAGTTTTAAAACAGACAACACGCATTAACACATCCACAGTGTCCTGAAGCCTGTATTCTGTGTACTGACCAGCAGAGGGCGACTCTATGAGAACATGACTCTCCTCCTCACTTGATTCATAACTTTTAACATTTTCCTGAGGAGTTTATGGTTCAATCTCTTCGTCAATACATGATGTTCTTTTTGTACATTATGGTTCATTCAGAGTCAAATCGTTCACGGCCCGTCGTGACGCAATGAAGTCCATTGAAGTTGGATTTAAACGCCCTGTGACCGTCGGTACAAATTGCTGATGCAGGGAACTTTAAATATGCCAGAAACGGTCCAGATGACAAAATGTCCGCCGGTTTACATTAAACAGAACCGCACTGCACCGGACCGGCAGAACCAGAAATCAACCCAACCACTCTACCTCCCTCTCTCTCTCCCTCTCTCA
Organism: Scophthalmus maximus; assembly: GCF_022379125.1. NCBI lineage: Eukaryota > Metazoa > Chordata > Actinopteri > Pleuronectiformes > Scophthalmidae > Scophthalmus > Scophthalmus maximus. The sequence goes on from NC_061520.1 coordinate 1,530,936, forward strand.
CAAAACATCTCTCTTGCTCTGTGTCACCTCATCTCTCTCTCGCTGTCGCACAAACACCCATCTTGTGCAAAAACCACTTTCTCTGCTTAGTCGCGCGCACACACACACACACACACACACACACACACACACACACACACCTGCTTAACACACACACTCTGCAATCCATCCAACACGTCTATTCTGGCTTAACCGTAGCAATACGTCTCTCACACACACACACACACACACACACACACACACACACACACACACACACACACACACACCGTCAGCAGAGGATTTTCAGTCAGAAGATGAACGGAGTTAAGAGGAACATGGTCTGCTGGTACACACGACAACAACGCCGGAATAAATCTCTTCAACTGTTTCAATGAAGGCGTCAGCTCCTGTCATCCACCCTCTTTACCCACCAGAGCTCCTCCATTTCCAGATGTTACAAGAGGGGACACACGTATGCAGGTGTGAACCTCACACAGATTCCGGAGGCCGTCTGCAGGGATGTTAGCCAGACTAACACTCAAATACGTATTAGTCTTGGAACTCAAAAGTTCAGTTTCAAAGACGCGTTACCGACGGACGCAGACTGGAGCTGCAAGCTATCGATTATTTTAGTAACCCAGTATTTTAGAACTCAAGAGAATAAACTTTGAGGCCAAACTTCCAGAGCGTGAAGATTAAAGTTTTGGGAATTAAAATGCAAGATGAGATGAAGATAAGGCCTCAGAAGAGATTCCCCCCTCGAGCAGTTACGAATGAGGGAAATCACAGTTCAACAATGTAATCGGTTGCTAATTATACATATATATACACACATATTATATATATATATATATATATATATATATATATATATATATATATATATAACCAGACTACTTTTGTATTCTTTCTTTTTTTTGTACTTATTTCCAGGAGTTAAACACATCACAGCTACATCTCTGGGGTTTATTACTGAGAAATGTCGATAATAATGTGATAATGTGCTAAATATTAAATGTTTAGTTAATAATAAATCAGTTGTGGTGATCATGGTCTCGAGCACATCATCTATATTCACACACACACACACACAGGACCTCAACCTATTGAAACACACAGTGTCCAGATTATTAATGTGGCAGAGGAAGACGAGAGTCTCTCTCTCTCTCTCTCATCCGTCCCACTGTCAACACCGCTCTGGATCCGACCGACACACACACACACGCACGCACACACACACACTTTCTCAGCCGCACGCGTATGAGCAATAGTACGTACGCGCGCGCGCGTGCACATCATAGCTGACCAACATCATCATCATTGCCTTCCTTCCTCCTCCTGTGTTCATGCTGCAGGACCAACACGCAGCCTCTCTCTCTTGCACGCGGGCGCGCGCGCGCACACACACACACACACACACACACACACACACAGCCTCAATCTACTAAAGCAGCGGAACAAACCCGTGGTGACATGTGTGCGCGCGGATCCAGCAGACCAGACGCGTCCGCACACGCACATTCACGCACACGCACACGCGCCCACAATTACCTGCGGAGCTGCAGGTGCTTCTCAATCAGCTCAGAGAGCACATGCGTAAAATAAGGCGCGCGCGCGCACACACACACACGCGCACACACACACTTCGAGTGAGCCAAGAAAACTCATGAAACACATGAAGCAGAAAGAGAAAAGCAAAGATTCGAAGATGCTCAGCACAAAATCCAAACAGCACATTTTCCGCACGCGCGCACAAACACACACGCACGCACGTGCCAGCACAAAAACATCAGCGCGCGTTCATTTTTTGTCACTTTCCTTACCTTCCTCGTGCATCCGCTGCAGACAGAAAGTGAGGTTCCTCCGCCAACCCGGCATGGTGCTGAGGAAGAGGAGGAAGAGGAGGAGGAGGAGAAGTCGAGATGCGTATGAGGCTGAGGAGGAGGAGGAGGAGTGATGAGGATGAAGAGCAGTAGATCCTGTCCGGTGGAGGTGATGACACGCAGGCGACAGCAGCAGCAGCCACTGAGAATATATCTCAGCTCCCCCTCTTTCGTCTTCCTCTCCTCCTCTTCCTCCCTCTCTTCCTCCCTTCCTTCCTTCCTTCTCCTCCTCTCTGGTTCTTCTCCCCCCGGCGGGTCTGTCGGACGGGAAGCGGCGGGAAAGCGGCTGCTCTCTCCGGTAACGACCCCGCGGACGGTCCGTGTGACAGTCGGTCCCGCTGCTGCACCAACGCCCCCTCTCTCCATCCCCCCTCCCTCCCCGTCTCTCTCTCTCTCTCTCTCTCTCTCTCTCCCTCTCTCTCCTTCACTTCATAGGTTGCACGTGCCAATATTTACACAGGTAGTAACATTGTCTGAATAAGAGAGAGAGAGAGAGAGAGAGAGAGAGAGAGAGAGAGAGAGATGGACTGCTCTGTTCTGCACGTGCACACAGGTGTGTTGCTCCAGCGGTCCAATCAGAGAGCAGCAGGCCGTTCTGCCTCCACGCGCACTGTTCACGCGAACTTTAGCTAGTTTGGTAACTTCCGGTTGGTCCCACTCGCCCCGTCGCGTCCTCGCCCAGGTGGAGGGAAGGTGTCCGGGCTGAGGCCTCCTCGGAGCGGGCACGGTGAGCAGCAGCAGCCACTAGCGGCGGAGGGTAAGCTAGCGAGTAGCAAGTAGCATCCTGCGCTGTTGACGTAGTTTGTTTCTGGTGAATCCCAATCGTCCGTCGCTTGTTTCCTTTCTGACAAGTCTGACCTGTCGACACTACTGAACAAATACCACGGTTTGTTTTTGTGATTCAACACATTTGTGACCGTTCAAACGCCGCGACGGAGCGAACTACAGCGGACAGACGTTCAAGAGAGCGTCACGTGAAAAGAACAGACATTCGCGGTTTGGAAGCAGCAGCGCCGCCACGCACGATGTGGCCAAAGCAGGAACTGACACCGCGTCGCGTTATTTAATGTATTATGACATTATTTATAAGTTGTGTAATGTTCGAAATTGTTGTTTTAATCCGCGAAAAACAAACACTGACATGTTTATTGACTTTAATCTATTTTAGGAACTTTAACGTAAAAAAAGGAAGGATCTAAAGTTCCCCGATACATCGGCCGATATTTGTATAGTTTAAATTCTATGTATTTAATACACATTTATTCTACATAGAATGTTAACATAAATGCACATTGCAAAGGCTAAAATCAGTCGGACGATAATATCGGTCAGGCTTTTAAAATATGGGCCGATACCGATATGTCTGTGAAAGGCTAATATTGACTGATATTATCGGCCAGCCGATATATCAGTCGGGCTCTAATTTAAATACACATACCTTAGTTACCAGGTCCACCGCTGACATCTAGCAGATGTGTACATGATGACCGTCTTCCATGATTGTCATAGTGTGAAATAACGATTAAAAATAAATGTCTAGCAACCTGGTAATTTGAGGCTATATAACATATAGACTCCCTGTTGATTTGATCCACAATTAAAAGCAAAAAAACATAATGTTAATGTTACTGTACGGAGCTAAACCTAATGTTTTGTGTGCAGGTTGTTTCCAGTTGAGTGAGCGCGTTGGGATCTACATTGTTCACAGTAAATGTCCTTGATCGTTGCCATGTGATGTAAAGTGAGTTGCCGTTGACCTTGTACCACACGTGACGGCGCTTGAGCTTGTTTTGTTAATTGTGTTTGTCAGTGTTCCCACCGAATTGTCAACGAGAAGTCGGGGTTACACTGCGTGGACGCCGAGTAAAGAAACATTGCTTCGTCTGTCAAGCAGTAATTTGGTCTTTTGAAAAAAAATGACCTGCACTGGACATGCCAGTTTCAACTGTACAACATACGACACTTCTGATGTAGGTTGGAAAAAGTTTTGGTGAGTCACTAAAATTTCCTGCCTTCAAAGAGAAAAAGTCGACCATAGACTAAATAAATATGGACGACGCGTCCCGTTATCCTGGATAAAGGACCCGCCATCTTGCGATTTTGACGTCATTTGGAACGGAGTGAAACGTCATGAGTTCCGGCAGAGACTGACTCGTGATTGTAATGGAAAGATGCGGTTGAATCAAGAAGACGGAGACCGTGGACGTCATGAGCAGAAGTATCTATTACGAGAGCTCAACATGTTGAGGAGGTTTCTGGTTCGTTGCAAAGATCAACAAGTGGTCAGTGCATGGTGTCCTAAAAACCTCAGACTAATGTCGTCATCAAAACGACAGAATGTCCGTCTCCGTAGAAACACTCTGTCTCTGTCTCAGTACATCGAGGACAAAGTGCAACCGACCTTGCAACAAGACTAAACATTCTAAGAGTCAGGACACAGATTGGTCCACACACACGACTGCGAGACAAGACTCTGGCTCCAAATGACATCAACAGCAAAGATGGCAGCGCCCGTATCCAGAGTATATTGGCCTTGTTTCTGTACAACATGAGGAGGTGAAGACGTGTCGTCCATCTTTATTTACAGAAGATCTAAACGCTCGGCGACTCGCAGGGCTGCTGACTTGGCCCACGTGCGAGTGGGGTCATCGCAGCACACAGTCCTTCGATCGTGGTCAAAACAAAACCTGCTGATTTGCAATACTTTCAGCTTTCCTCTTTCCCATCAGTCCTCGAAAAGCAAAAATGAGTCCAGGAAAAATATCCCCGGGGCGGCTCGGCTGTCACATTCATCTACTGCACGTTCCCTAAGTCAGTCCCTGCGGATCGGAGGGAAATAACAAACGAGAGCGTGGAACGGGGCCGTTCTCCTGCACTCGGCGATAGCAGACTGAGGAGTCTCACCAGTACAAACTGAACCGCCCCGAGGCGTTGGACCAGCACATTTGAATACACACACACAATGTCAATGTAGTCGTCCTTGCATCTCTAGCACACACACACACACACACACACACACACACACACACACACACACACACACACACACACACACACACACACACACACACACACACACACACACACACACACACACACACACACTTCACACAAGCTGCAGTCTGAGCCGCTGGAGTATTTGGACACTTACACATGATTATTTTTCCTCAGGTTCTGAGCGTCAGACGACTCAGTTGGAAATGAAATAATAGAAACAAACGTTTCACTGCCAAGTCTCAGCTTTAATGTGACTGTGCTGCATTCAGACCAGTTCTTCCTGCGGCTCAGGGCAAGTTCAGTTTGTGCCAATTGAAAACGGACCGGTTCAAAGCGAAGCGGATCTTCGTGTCGCGATACTCGCGCGAGTTTGGCCGCAGCATCCTTTAAGTGCTTATTTGTGCTCATCCCCGCCAAATAACGCGGATTAACACAAAAACCGTGAATATTTGCCCCTTCTTCCACTTTCTCCGACAAACATGAAACATGAAACACAAATCGCAACTGTGTCACGCAGCTCGGGGGCCCACATCTGATACGACGTCGGGACGTCCGTACTTTGCTCAAGTTCAAGTATTTTTAAACTCCAGCGAGTGACACAAAATTCCCCGTCTTCTAGTCTTTGCACGTAATCTACTGGTGTGAATAATTTGCGTCGAGTTCGGCGTGAACGCACCATAACGCCAAGAAAGCAGATCCTATTAGTCCAGTTTTCAGATCCTCACGCTGTCTTCCTGTCTGTCAAAGAGTTGACGTCCAATACTCTTTGTTGGTAAAGTGTTGAATGGTTTGGGGCCAGAATACATTTCTGATATCATTATATTATTATGCTTTCTGTCCCCAGAGTCAAAACTTCACCCGGAGACGCAGCGTTCAGTTTCTTTGCTCCACCGACATGGAAACAGCTCCCGGAAAACTGCAGGTCTGCTGCAACTCTTCTTACTGTTTTATGAGCTTTCTTCATTCTCTATTTAAATCTTATTTTATTTCATTCTAAATGCTACTTTTTGTGTTGTCTTTCGTTGCTTTTACAATTTGTCACGATGCATTTTTACATCTCCTGTAAAGCACTTGCTGTTGAAATGTGCTGCACAAATAATCCTAACTTTCCTTGTCATGGTGTTCATGAATATAGAAAGAGCTTCGTGGGAGACGAGGGGTGGATTCAGATCGTCCTTCCTGTCGTCTTTTCCTCTCTTCTGTTCCTTGACCTCAGTGGAAAAGGTCACGAGGTCAAGGAAAGGTGTCAAGGAGGATTAATAGGAATTATGAAAAGAGAATCCGACTCCACTGACACTGAACCACGTGGTCATGTGACGGTGGATGTTGTTGATGCGTCTGTCATGGTGAAACTACACATTTCCTGAAGATGAACTACAAAAACCTCAGCGGCTCCATCAGCATGTTTCAGTGTTTTATGATTCATATGTAACAGTAACTGACATCTGGGTCATATTCATACTCTTCTTCTTCTTCTGATTGAATCGTTTACGTTCCTACATGACGCGCCACGTTAGATATCCGCGATGAATTGTGGGACGTCTACATCTCCTTTCCTTTCGCATAGGAAGCTCCACTGTACCCTATGCTAAAGGAGATAGGAAAGGAAGCATTGAAGCTCCTTTACTAAGCACTTAGAGAATCTGATCATCTCTTGATGACGTCATGGCTGACGTTGAAATACTTCCGGGTCAGATTTAGGAAACTTCTAAAGCAAATTTATTTTATAAAACATTGACTAAAATCTGCGGGTTCAAAAGTCTTTGGACAGAATCACAAGAATATCAGTCAAAATCATCATATTTCATAATATGTGTAAAACCCTTTCCCCCCCAGTCAGCGGCAGATGGTTTGTATCTTCCCTGGGGACGCTCTCCTCCTCCGCCTTTAGTCCGGTCCTCCTCACCAAGTGGACTGACATCAGGCGATCGACTCGGACACTGGAGGATGTTCCTCCTCTTCCCCCCCTGAAAAACTCTTCGGTTGGTTCTCATCGGGATCAGTTGTCCGAGGAGTTTCGACGTCTTTGAGTCACTGTATACGTCTGTATTCACCACTGCTGCTCCTGTCGGCAGGAAAAACCATCAGCACATCGTACCAGAGCCACCGCCAGTGTTTGATGAATGAGGTGGCGGCGGTCGGGTCATGAGCTGCACCTCTTTTAATTTTTCTCCATCCAGTATTCTTTTGGCTGAGTTTAGTTTCATCACTCCGTAGAACTTTGTTCACACACGCACACACACACACACACACACACACACACACAAAAAACCCACACAGAACATGTGTATGAGATTGGGAGGAGTGTGACCTCTTGTGGTCAGTCACTAGAGGTGCAGTGTAAAACATTTTTCCCCCCAGCCCATATTGTCAAATTTGATATTTCCTGGCTTTTTTCATAATAAATAAGGTCCAGGGGCTGTAAGTACTGTGAAAGTGTCAAAACGGTCAATAAACAGTCAAATACAGTCTGTATTCAGGAGGCCAGAACACCGGCGTCTCTGCCCAGCAGCAGCTCCACGTCGCGGGCCGCTGGTCGACGCCAGTTCCCGATGAAATTTTGCCAAGGTAAAATAATTCAGAGTTATTTCTGGTCTCTTGTATTAATGTCCTTATGGATCCTGTGCAATGATGTAACTTCCTGACTTTTCTCGTGTTGTTGGTCGCTCAGCAACTGAATGACGGTGAGCGCTGGGGGCGGGGCTGAAGGCAGAGACTGCGTCGCTATGACATCACAATTATACGGAATTCCTGGGGCATCGTGTGTATTTATCTGTTTATTGACCATTTTGACACATACGGTACGCACAGACCCTCGACCTTATTTATAATTAAAAAAAAACTGGAAATGGGGTTAGGGTTAAATCAATTTTGACAATATGGGCCCTTTAAAGTGCAACTGAAGTTTGTGATCCATGAGGTGTCCTGCATTACATACTGCTGACTTCACCAAATTAACACACACACACACACACACTCTAGAACACTTCCCCCTTACTGCAGTGTTAACACCAGAGACTATTTCAAACTCACACATTTTCTCTCCTACACACACACACACACTTCTTCTATCTAGCTCTCTGTGCCGTCACTGCCCAGTGACCAGATGTTACACAGAGGACAAATTGAACCTGCAGGAGAGACGTGACGGTGAATGCTGCAGCACTGAAATGACAAAACACACATTTAGTTTGCACTGTCCGTCGTCTCGGGGACACCCAGCGTTGGGAAGGTGATAAGAAAAGAACATCAGTGCATCATGTGACTAAACGGTGAAAGGACCTGCAGACAGAATGTAGAATATAAAGTAAATGAGAGATTGTGACGACGAAGGTGTTGGGCAGCAGTGGTGACGTTAACAAAACTACAGCAGATGTGCACAAACAAGTACTACTACATGTTTTTTAAACCTTTGTAACTCTGTTTAATACCCCGGGCATATTTGTTCTAGTCCAGTTTATACCCTGGGGTATACAAAACAGCCTGGTCTACTTTAACCCCGGGTTCAGCAGACACTATTATGAAAAAGCTTTATTAATCCACCTAACCAAGCCATACAGACATTGTTTGTCTTGTCTGGGGACCACTTTTTCAATCTCTCTCTCTCTCTCTGCCCCCATGAATCTACATTACATGTCACTTACTCTGTTTTCTCTCTCCCCTAGTAGATCTGACCCCAGAGCTGCAGGATCCAAACCCCTCATTAGTATTGATATTATTATTATTATTATTATTATTAATATTAATATCTTCACTATTAATAATAACAACATAATTGTAATTTTTTAATTATAAGTATCAGTCTGGTAGAGATTACAGCGGCGGTTGTACAACTGTCCTCTCTCTCTTTTCTCCTACTGTCTCTCCTCTCACCCTCTTTCTGTCCACCTCTCCTCTCTTCCCCCTCTCTCTCTCTCTTCTCTCCTCCTCTCTCTCCTCTCACCTCTCCTCTCTTCCTCCTCTCTCTCCTCACCCCAACCGGTCGAGACAGAAGCTCCGCCCACAACTGAGTCTGGTTCTGTCAGAGATTTCTTCCTGTTAAAAGAGTTTTTTCTCTCCACCGTCGCCAAGTGCTTTGCTCATTGTGGGATTTGTTGGGTTTTCCCTGTAATATTGTAATATTGACCTCACTATGTAAAGTGCCTTGAGACAATGTATGTTGTGATATATATACAAATAAAATTGAATTAAATTGAATCTGGGACGGGGGTCTACTTTGTGCTGTTCCCCCGTAGGGAACCTGATGTCCCGTGTCCACTTCTGAGTCACTCGCTCGTTCATGGTCCAAAAGCGAATGAACCTGAGCAGTGATTGTTTCCGTTGAGGTGAGGAGGGTGAATGTCTCTGATCCTCAGATCTTAGGAGTGGGTTTGTTCTAGATCAGAGGAGGGTGAATGTCTGTGAGGTTTGTTCTAGATCACAGGAGGGTGAATGTCTCTGATCCTCAGATCTTAGGAGTGGGTTTGTTCTAGATCACAGGAGGGTGAATGTCTGTGAGGTTTCTACTAGATCACAGGAGGGTGAATGTCTGTGAGGTTTGTTCTAGATCACAGGAGGGTGAATGTCTGTGAGGTTTGTTCTAGATCACAGGAGGGTGAATGTCTGTGAGGTTTGTTCTAGATCACAGGAGGGTGAATGTCTGTGAGGTTTCTACTAGATCACAGGAGGGTGAATGTCTGTGAGGTTTCTACTAGATCACAGGAGGGTGAATGTCTGTGAGGTTTGTTCTAGATCACAGGAGGGTGAATGTCTGTGAGGTTTGTTCTAGATCACAGGAGGGTGAATGTCTCTGATCCTCAGATCTTAAGAGTGGGTTTGTTCTAGATCACAGGAGGGTGAATGTCTGTGAGGTTTGTTCTAGATCACAGGAGGGTGAATGTCTGTGATCCTTTGATCTTAGGAGTCCTCTCCTAAGATCCTTAGGAGTCTGTGAAGTCACAGACTCTTTGTGACTCCGTCGGGGCTGAACCTAGTTTGTTTTGACTCCCCTGCAGAAAAACCAGATGAATCAGATGAATCAGATTATCGAGAATGGGTCGAGGTCACGCGTCATTAGAGCTGTTTCCAAAGTTACCAAACACAGGACCTGACTCATGACTTGTGGTCGTGAGTCAAACAGGTCGACATCACCTTGTATTGGCATTGTCTTTTTAAGTGCGTCACCTTATTCAGGTGTTGCGACAGTGGAACTAACGCAACGACTTTGGTTTCGTGTGAAAGATCCTTGTTTCTGTAGAAGACAATTCTTCTGTGGAACGACACGGGACGTTCGAAGGAGTCTGTCTATAATACGACAAGTAATAATTACAGTGTCCCTCCTTTCGGCGGAAGTCATTTCCCAATACTGAACCCATTGTGTTGTGCTGATGGTGATTACGTCAGGGCTACGGGTGAAGGTGGGGGAGCGGCTGATTGTCGCTCGTAACTAACGACTTCCACGCAAACGCGCTCATCATCCGATGTGAAAACCAACCTCGCTTCGTTGTACGTTGACGAAATAGAAGAATGGAATGATGATGACACATTAGTTTTTAAACAAAGTGTAATGGTTTTCACTTCGTTGTTTGGGGAACCTACGTATTTTTTTTTTATATATTCTGAAGTGGTTTGTGGGTTTGTTCTCGATCTCAGGAGGGTGAATGTCTCTGATCCTCAGATCTTAGGAGTGGGTTTGTTCTCGATCTCAGGAGGGTGAATGTCTATGATCCTCAGATCTTAGGAGTGGGTTTGTTCTCAATCACAGGAGGGTGAATGTCTGTGAGGTTTGTTCTAGATCACAGGAGGGTGAATGTCTGTGAGGTTTGTTCTAGATCACAGGGAGGTGAATGTCTGTGAGGTTTGTTCTAGATCACAGGAGGGTGAATGTCTGTGATCCTCAGATCTTAGGAGTGGGTTTGTTCTAGATCACAGGAGGGTGAATGTCTGTGATCCTCAGATCTTAGGAGTGGGATTTTTCTAGATCAGAGGAGGGTGAATGTCTCTGAGGTTTGTTCTAGATCACAGGAGGGTGAATGTGATCCTTTGATCTTAGGGGTGGGTTTGTTCTCGATCTCAGGAGGGTGAATGTCTGTGAGGTTTGTTCTCGATCACAGGAGGGTGAATGTCTGTGAGGTTTGTTCTCGATCACAGGGAGGTGAATGAGATCCTCAGATCTTAGGAGTGGGTTTGTTCTCGATCACAGGAGGGTGAATGTCTGTGAGGTTTGTTCTAGATCACAGGAGGGTGAATGTCTGTGAGGTTTGTTCTAGATCACAGGAGGGTGAATGTCTGTGATCCTTTCATGGTTACGTCAACAGAATTGCTACTTAACGACTATAGAGAACAGGAGTGAACGCTCATTAACACTTAGATCTGACGAGTAAAATGCATAACTCTGAAATACTATTACATCTAAAGAACAGAACAGTACATAGTGGCATGGCCTTTTTTAAACAAGCAATTGGGAAGAAATCATATTGAAATATAAGAATTAAAAATAAAAAAACAAAAACATGTTAAAGTAGAAAAGGACCGGTGATAGAAGTTACAGTGCAGAAGAAGAAATACATCGATAACATTTACTGAAATGCAGCGGCAGACAGAAAAGTCTTCCGACTTGATTTAAGGGGGGGGGGGGGAGGAGTCTTCTGCTGCTGACGCGAGGGGAGATCCACACGTGACCGACTGACTTGATGCTCGGAGGTACAAGAGCCGGAGGAGAGTCTCAGCGACCTCATCAGCAGCACCCGGACGACGCGCAGCTTCTCTCCCTCCATCTCCTTCGGTTTATTTCACGGGACCTACAAGTTCTATTCGTCACAGGCCCTCCGACATGTGGCTGCTGTGGACGAGCGGGATGTTCGCGGCGCTGAGCGCGTGCGTCTGGAGCGAGATGCGCGCGAGCGCCGCGGCCACGAGCCTGTCGCTCAACCAGCGGCCGATCATCGGTGAGATCCCCCGGCTCTTTGTGTGTCCGGCCCCGGCGGTGGTGGTGGTGGTGCACGTGGCAATTATGTAATTCTCATGGAGAATGTTCTAGAAAAGATGGGTGTGCGTGTGTGTGTCATAGTTTAATTGCCGCTAATGTCCATCATATAATGTGGGAGGTATTAATGTATAGGCTGCATATCTTGAAGACAGGGCCTTTGATATTGATATCAATCTATACAGATATATATATATATATATATAGGACTGTGACCTCTTGTATGTTTATATATATATATATGTATATACAAGAGGTCACACTCTATGTATATACATATATATGTATATACATATGTATATATACGTGTGTGTATAGATATATATATATACATACATACATAAATACAAGAGGTCACAGTCCTCTCTATGTCTTCGTATTCAGTATCAGTTAGACCGAAACCTTTCCCTAGTTTCCCTCCACAACATGGTGCAGTTGTTAACCACCACACTTCCCACAATCTCATTTGTCCTCTCAGGACTTCACAGACTCTTTGTGACTCCGTCGGGGCTGAACCTAGTTTGTTTTTACTCCCCTGCAGAAAAACCAGATGAATCAGATGAATCAGATTATCGAGAATGGGTCGAGGTCACGCGTCATTAGAGCTGTTTCCAAAGTTACCAAACACAGGACCTGACTTGTGGTCGTGAGTCAAACAGGTCGACATCACCTTGTATTGGCATTGTCTTTTTAAGTGCGTCACCTTATTCAGGTGTTGCGACAGTGGAACTAACGCAACGACTTTGGTTTCTTGTGAAAGATCCTTGTTTCTGTAGAAGACAATTCTTCTGTGGAACGACACGGGACGTTCGAAGGAGTCTGTCTATAATACGACAAGTAATAATTACAGTGTCCCTCCTTTCGGCGGAAGTCATTTCCCAATACTGAACCCATTGTGTTGTGCTGATGGTGATTATGTCAGGGCTACGGGTGAAGGTGGGGGAGCGGCTTCCACGCAAACGCGCTCATCATCCGATGTGAAAACCAACCTCGCTTCGTTGTACGTTGACGAAATAGAAGAATGGAATGATGATGACACATTAGTTTTTATATTGTGTGTGGGTACATTTTGTGTGGCTGTTTTGATGATAGACATTATGGTCTTTATTTTTGACTTTAATGGGAAATTCAAAAGAAAGTATAAACTACAGCGGAGATGCACACGTCACACGAACAAGCCAGTTTTTGTTTGGCATTTGATCTCCTCACGACTCCGTCAGCGTACATATTTTTCCTTTACCGTCAACCTCTCTACGCATGCATGTATCAAATGATTGTGTATCTGAGTTTTTGATTGTCTGTCGTTCCTCTGCAGGTGTGCTGGCGCAGGAGAACCTTCAGAGAGACAGGTTCGCTCAGGGATCCTCTTACATCGCCGCCTCCTACGTGAAATACCTGGAGGCAGCCGGGGCCAGGGTCGTGCCTATCAGGTACAGCACACACATTGTCAGATTGTGATTATCATTATTAAATACTGGGCTGATGTAGAAAAAACAAAGTGTAATGGTTTTCACTTCGTTGTTTGGGGAACCTATGTATTTTCTTTTTATATATTCTGAAGTGGTTTGTTTTTCATTTGACAACATCGGGGGGATTCCCTTTAAGAGATTCCTTCTTGAAAATAATCAGAAGAGCAAACAATCCTGTCAATCACCCGTGAGGTCTTGTGGTCTGTATGTGACTCAGACCCTTGTCAGTCGTGGTGTCAGATGTGGGCGGAGCTTGCACAGATGAGAGGGCAGTCACTTTATGATTATTTCACTGCAGTAACAGGTAATTATGATGAGTTATATCACAACAGCGATGTACAGATTGTTTTCCTGAGGAGTTTATGGCGCCATCTATAGTGTCCAGTCGTCTTCAATACAGCATCATGTTCATTTAGTACCACAAAGGCCTGTTTGTGCTTGGCGACAGTGTGATTGACAGCTGGTGGTTCGTCCAATCGGTGCATGGTTGCGAGTGTATGTGGACGAGCTCTCAGTCAGGCCACACCCCCAATTCTGCATCTGGTTGCAAAAAACCCCAACATGCTGCTGGTCAAAATGCGAAACTCAAGACTTGAAAAATGGCCGCTCTTCAGGAAGAAGAAAAGGGATCAAGGTTGCGCTTGGGAACCAATGTTTTTTATTTGAATATTAAGTTTATTTTTCCTTTTGACAACATTGGGGGGATTCCCTTTAAGGGATTCCTTCTAGAAAATAATCAGAAGAGCAAACAATCCTGACGACCAATGGTGAGGACTTGTGGTCTGTATGTGACTCACCGTCTTGTCACTCATGGTGTCAGGTGTGGTGAGATGTGGGCGGAGCTTACCCTAAGGGTTACTGACAGAAAATAGTTCCGAGCCTGCTCACAGACTCCGTATCATTACATCCTGAGAGGACGTTTATATAATGTCTCATTCAAGACATAACTGCTGCTTTAAACCAGAGTGATTTGTGTATTTTGATTGTGTTTGATAGTTACAGGGGTTCATCATATTCTTTTTTCTTCTTTGTTTTACTTTTGTTCACCAGAATCAATCGCACAGAAGAAGAATATACCGAGATATTCTTCTCAATAAATGGGTGAGTTGAACCATGCTTGACTTTTTGAACCACAGGTTTGTGTGTTAAAGCTGAAACAGAAGAAATAAACACCGGATTTGAGGAGAAAATTACTGGACATGTTCTGTCCAGGAAGTAAGACCATTAAAAAAAAAAAGAAATTCCCTCGATACTTTAATGTAAATCATTAGAATCTGCTTACAACATGGACAGTTTTGCCAGTAACCTTAAGACATTTTAAAGGCCCAAAATGTGATTTGAACCCATCACCCCCATTATATCTAAAAATCAACTTTCATACTGGTTATACAGTACAAAGGACGGTTGTTGCAAGGCATGGATGGGGATCGAACCCATGATCTTTGATGTACGACACCACTTGGCCACCACACCTCCTGTTGCTGCTTCACAAACGTCTCGGCTCTTGTCTCTGTTTGGCGTCTCCTCCTCAGGTTGCTGCTGCCCGGAGGAGACGTAGATCTGCAGACGTCGCAGTGCAGTCAAGCCGCCAGGATCTTTTACAACTTGGCTCTGAGGGTAAGACGTCCGACGTGACGAGAGGTTTGGATCACGTTTCTTTTTTACTTTTCTTATTGCATTACAACACAAGCTGGCAGTCCGGAGATCCCTTCCCAAAAACACTCCAAATGCACACTTCCGATGTCGCAATCCAGACTAGGACACATAACGAGCAAAGTCCTCGTTTCTCACCTTCACTCTCTCTCTCTCTCGCCGTCTGCAGGCCAACGACGCTCGCGACTACTTCCCCATCTGGGGAACGTGCCAGGGCTTCCAGCAGCTGTCGTTCTTCACGGCCAAAGAGAATCTGCTCACCCTCACCGACACCAGGGCCGTGGCTCTGCCGCTCAACTTCACACGAAGTACTGGTTTCTCTCTTAACTGTGTCTGCTCTTGTCTTCATTATAGCAACTTTACACCAGGAAGGTTTCATTTTCTCACATTCAGCAACCTAAACACATATGGATGGGGATTAGAACCCATGACCCACATGGATGTCCAAATAAATATCCTAATATTTGCTGTCTATATAGCAAAGTAATGCTCTAAAGAGTTGGAATTCCACAACTTGAAGTGTCGCCCATTTTGATGGCGATCGAACCCATGATCTTTGGTTAACAAGACCACTTGGTCCCTATACAACTACTGTAACTCAATCATGATCTTAACACCCTAAACTACTTTCCAGCGTATGAAGTTGTGCTTGTGACTCTGATCAGACAGATGTTAGTCTTGTAGCACCAACAAAGTGCACTTCTGTGTATAGTCACATCAGCAGTGCTGCTGTTTTATGTACAGCTCCGTCGATGATCACTAGAGTTTCTTCTAAACGTATCCACGTCTCTTCCTCGGCTTGTCTCGACCTCGCTGTCCGTCCACCAGTGTCCCATTCCAGCCGCCTGTTTCGGAGTTTCCCCAAGGACCTGCTGCAGACGCTGGCCGAGGAAAACATCACCTCCAACTTCCACAGGTGGAGTCTGTCGACGCAGGTACATCTGGGCCAAACCTTCATGTACAAAGGCACAGATCTATAAAGGACCACAAGTGATCATACAAAGACTCAGTCTCTGAAGGCATGGATGGGAATTGAACCCATGATCTTTGGTTTACAAGACCAACGCCTTGCCACTTGGCCACCACGCCTCTTTCTGCTCATCCTCATGGGCTGAACTGTGACCTGATGTCGACAGGTGTGTCGTTGGTTCTTGTAAACCACAGATCGTGGATTTAAAAAATCATTTGTTTGAGACCTCAAACTATTTTTCTTTTATTTCATGAGAAGATTTTCAGTGTGAATTTGTCTCGTGTGTTTTCTGTGGAGACATTGATAAGGAAACTTTCGGCATCAGATTGATCCATTAAAGTCGCTGGTCTTACTGCAAATAAAAAACCAGCTGCACCACTGTTTGTTCTTGCTGAAAACAAATGGGTGGCAAGATGTTTAAACTAATTTCTTTCTATTAAAGCACAAGTTTTAAAGCACAATGTGTCTATTCGTGCAACTATAAACTATATTAACGTAAACAACCTGTGATTTTGAACCAACAGAACTACAGCAGGAACACCAACCTCAAGAGGTTCTACAAGATCCTGTCCACCAACAATGACGGGAAGAAAGAGTTCATCTCCACCATGGAAGGTATTCGAGCGACAAATGGTTATGTCCAAATTATCAGGAGCACAAAAGTTAGTGCACACGAAGGAGGAGCAACGAAAACAGATCCAGATCACGAGACGACACCTCGACATGAGGAAGAGCAGCTATCAACTGATGAAAATCATATTTTAATTTTAAAGGATCATATTATTGGGGTAGTTGCATAAATGTTTGGTAGTTTGTAAACCAATTAATTGTGAATATTTTCCATCAGTAAACTGAATATCTTTGGTTCGTGGACAAAACAAAACGTCATGTCGGAGTCTTGGGAAACACGGTCGTCATTTCTCAACATTTATTGGACCAAACATCTGATGGATTAATCAGGAAAATGATCGACCGTTAGTACTCGTTAGTTGCAGCTCTACAGTTGTTGCCTGCTCACGAACACGTCTCTGGTTTCCCCTCCAGCCTACCGTTACCCATTCTACGCAGTCCAGTGGCATCCGGAGAAAAGCCCCTTTGAGTGGATCGACAAGCCGGGGATGGTTCACTCCACCGCCGCCGTCAGAGCCTGCTTCCACACCGCCAGCTTCCTGGTCTCCGAAGGTAACGCGCGACGCCTCTGCATGTTCCCTGTTGTTCCCTGTCGGGTTCATCAGAACAATCAGTGACCCCCTCTTCTCCTCCAGCCATGAAGAACTTCCATCGGTTCTCCAGTCCCGCGGACGAGGACAAGGCGCTGATCTACAACTTCTCTCCCGTCTTCAGGGGCGTGGACGCCGTCTTCGTTCAGAACTATTACTTTGATTGACGGACGGCGCCGTTGAACGTGGTCGTGTATCTGGAGACGGACCTCATCTCATCCAAACTTGTAGTGGCCTCAAACATAACGTCAGCTGTTAGCGACTTAGCTGAGCTGATTTGCACAGTAAAGGAGGTGCCAACCATGCGGTTATTAATATTAATTACTAGAAGAAAATGAAATAAAGTCTTGTGTTAAAAAATGAAGATTGGACAACGCTCCTCAGTTCTTACAGTGGCTGCCATTACTCTGCATTTATAAGATGTTGCAGGATTTTTACACAATGGTTAAAACATCACTTTGCATTTTGTAAAAATAAAACAATTTAGAACGTATCAGATTTTCAGACCCACAGCTTATTAAGCCCATTCATACACTGCCACAGATTTAATATTATTCTCACGTCAACACAGTGTTCGATCCAATTTACCAATTTTCAGTGTAACCCAGAAGTTCAATTATAGGGACTTTGTGACGACAACTAAGTGTTAAAATCAAAGTAAATACATGAGATGTCAGATCATCAGTAAGAGACCATTTGAGTTCGGTGAGTGTGGAGAATTTTCTTTTTTGCTTTTCCTCATAAGTTATGGACGGATTGATTGTTTCATCTAACTTAATTAACTTTCACCCAATCCTTAATTTATGAATGCAAAACACAAAATTATGAGTGGAGGCCAGGCAAGTTAAAAATGGGGTCTCCGGAGCCGTACTGCAGGGGTTTTCCACAAACTTGTGGGGTCTTCTGATCATTTCGACGGGTTTGTGTCCACACGCTAAAGCTATTTGAATTGTCAAATTTGCTTTCTCCTCTCAGCTGCTCGAGGCGTCATGGCCAAGTGGTGAGGCGTTGATCTTGTACACCAAAGATCACGCGTTCGATCCCCGTCTGTACTGTGTGATGTGAGCAGTTGATTCCACACGAGAAAGGAGGTGTGGAAGTTCCTTGCCTTGAATCCAAACAGCTCTTATCATGGCTGCGGATGAAATACTTCAAGATTTAGGAAACTTCCTTTTAGCAAATTTGACAATTCGACCGCACCCTAAATGTTAAGGAGGTGCTGCGATGCTTCCTGTCCTGTCTCCTTTAGCATAGGAGAGAATGTACCCCTCATAAAGATGGCGTCCTCTCTCTCCACTCATGGCGTGGTGGCCAAGTGGTAAGGCGTTGGTCTCGTAAACCAAAGATCATGGGTTCAATTCCCATCCATGCCTGCGGGTGATGGAAAACTGCCTTGCTCAAAAGACTGCAGGCCGAGTGGCTTGTCCACAAAGCTCTGCTCACCTGGAGCAAATCCTTTAACCTCAAAATGTCTGAAACATCTGATCATGTGACGATCACTTCACTTAATGAACTCCAGTCTTTTCTCAACCAAAGGGAACTTTACTAAAGGAAACCAAAAAGTACCCAAATTTAATTTGAAAAGGAATTGTTTAATAATAATAAAAATGATACGGACAAAAAAGCCATCGGAACATAAAAAAAAAATGTATGAATACATATAATGTAAGTAATCGTATTCAATACATTTTTTTATTAATGTTCCGAAGGGTTTTTTAAACCTCGACAGAGCTCAGATGAAAAAAAAAGGAAACTGAAAATGTTCATGCAGGACTGTGTCGTCTAGTGCTGCAGTGTCGTCACTGTCCACTGGGTGGCGCCATGACACCACTGAAAGTAACAGAAGAACCTTCCCTCAGTCGACTTCATAACCAGGATTTCAAATGTGCAAGAAACAAATAGTCGCACAACATTAAATTAAAATAAG